>NC_141597.1:3320000-3487500 GCF_047967505.1 Dipteris shenzhenensis
AAAGGAGGGGCATAGGGCGAGGCAAGGGGAGGGATGGAGTGGTAGCAAGGGTGGGGGGAGGGGGGGATGGGGGTATGGGGGAGGGCGATGGGTGTGGGTGGGGCAAGTAGGGGGAGGACAATGGGGGGGAGGGCGATGAGAGTGGGGGGTGTTGGAGGGGTTAGAGCGGGGCCAGGGGCACAATGAAACCCTAAACGTAATTAAAAGGGGTGTCAAAACATGATGGGCCTATATAAAACATTTAAAAAGACCCTAACTCTCATTATTCAATGGCAAGAGTGAAGAACACTACTAGACCCGCAGGATGCCACCTCCATCCTTCCTCCTCTAGCTCCACCACCTCCATGGCATCTATGCACACGAACCTATCCGGGTCCGATAGCACCTCCTCCAACTCTCGTGAGCCCTCCCCCAACTCTTATGAGGTCTCCCAAGACTCTCGTGAGTCCTCCCCTAACTCTCATGAGACCTTGCCCAAGTCCCGTGAGCCCACTCCCCAGTCTCATGAGCCTTCTCCTCCTCCCAAGTCTCGTGACCCCACTCCCCAGTCTCGTGAGCGCACTCCCAAGCCCCAAGAGCATGAGCCTTCCCCTTAGCCTTCCCATCAGCCTGACCCTCAACCTTCCCCTCAGCCTTCCCCTCAACCTTTCCCTCAGCCTTCTCCCCTCGGTCTTCCCCTCCCCATGAGACCACTCCCTCAATCGAGCAACACATCTTTGAGAACCTCCCTTCCCCTCAACCTTCCCCTCCCCATGAGAGGACTCCCCCGCACAAGGAAAATGTATTCAATAACCTCCCGGACATAGAGAGGCTTCCTGAGGGCCAACAATAGACTACTAGCAAACAATCTTCCCTCTCCCAGGGATATAGCCCATCATAGAAATGGTACCTATGCCCATAAAGAGGGTAAAGTAGATGCCAAGGAAGCCCCATCCCAAAGAAGGACAAAGCTCAGGATGTCCGCGAGAGGAGGATTCGAAGGAGGATCAACACAGAAAAGAGCAGCATAAGAAATTCAAGGCAGACAGGAGGCCATGGGATCATGTTCAAGTAGTACCTATAAAGCCTCCACCAAGACTCAAGAAGCCATATAGAGCAAAGCCAAGAGCGTGAGCCCTAAGGGTTCAGACAAATGTAGAAGACCACCGACAACCTGATCCCACGTGCTCCCTTCCAACGTGTGGTACGGGAGATAGCACAGGGATATAAGGATGACATGTGATTCAGCATAGGAGCTATCAGGGTGCTCCAGGAGGCTCCGTAGCAAGTGACCACCACTCTGTTCAAGGAGGCTAACTTGTGTGCCATCCATGCAAAGCGCGTCACGGTCATGGACAAGGACATGGCTCTGGCGAAGTGGCTACGGAGTGACCCAAGCTTGAAGCCCTAGATTCTCTTGCAGCCCACTCTTAGGACTTAGACCACCCCCTGCCCTTCAAGGCACTATCTTGTATCTAAGGCCCAAGGGCCGATCTTTTTTAATAAAATATATCCACATTCTCTACACTATCGCATTGTTGTGTATTCTCCATGTTTATGACTAAAGTAGCTGATCATTTTAATGTAAGTTTTGAATTCTGTCAAATCGTGAAGGAATTTCACCGTCGCGCAGAAGTGAAAAGCGTCCGGGCCAGGACCCTAGAAAGCCTAAAACCCGCCACAGTGAGAATTTGGGCATTCTAGTAGCACAAACGTCTCAGACGCTTTTCCCTTCTGCGCGACGGTGAAATTCCTTCAGGATTTGATAGAAATGAACTTTTAATACCCATAATTGGTGAAAACAATACTAAATTGGCTAGAAATGTATTAAATTAACACAATTAAAATGATGGAGAAAATATATCATCGACTTAAACGAAACACAATGGAATTCATAACGAGCAACGATAACTTAAAACAAATAATAAAGACATGTAGTCATGTATCCATTTAAATATATGTTTATATATACAAAACACCTCACAGGCTATCTTTCTTCTTGGCTAGTTCGAGTACATTGAGAATAAGGGTCTTTGAATCCCCTAAGGGATTCTTAGATATAAATCTAGCCACAACAGCACTAACATCCTCCTCTCCTGCTGCCAAAGACATAGCCGTTGTCGTCAATGCCCTGCTATGAATGTTTGATACAAAGGTATTGATAGCAGCCAAACGGTGTACCAAAATGACTTTGTCGGCATTTTGAGTAATGTTAGAGTATCCGATAGCACGTGATAATGCCTTGCACTTCAGCAGCTTCGAAGGACCTCGAGGAGAAAATTTGATGTGAAAGACCACGATATGCTCTGCAACTTTGCCAAGGTAATGGCCAAAGAAAGATCTTCCCCAAATGCGTTGCAAACATTACCCCGTCAAGATGAGAATTCATCAAGCTCAAACGCGTCCTGCAACAATTCAACAAACATTAGAAGACCGACAAAAAGAACATCAAAATAAAAAAGATTGTCCGAATTTACCACTATAGCATCATCGGTTTCTATCCCTTCCTCATTTGCAATGTTGATGGAACCAAGTGTTGTGTGATGAACATTCCATTTGGGAGGTGGACGCTTTCTCCAGACCTATGTTGGAGGTGGAAGCTTCTACATGAGAGGGTTGTGCATCATATACGAACATGTCTACATCCCTCATTGAAACTACTGTCGTTAAGAGAAACTCTTCCATTGTCTGGTCTTCAAAACCTAATCCCTCAGGATCTTTGGCACTTGTGTCAACATCGAACCCCGATAGGACTCCGAGTGCCTCATCCCCTCATAGTCCAAAAAGAACCTCTATGTCATGGAGGAATACGTACTCTTCTACATCAATGATGAGGGGCGACGAGGACCTAATTTTGATTCTGGGTC
Organism: Dipteris shenzhenensis; assembly: GCF_047967505.1. Classification (NCBI taxonomy): domain Eukaryota; kingdom Viridiplantae; phylum Streptophyta; class Polypodiopsida; order Gleicheniales; family Dipteridaceae; genus Dipteris; species Dipteris shenzhenensis. Next base: position 3,322,847 of record NC_141597.1, read on the forward strand.
AGCGGTCTCCGATGCAGATTCTTGCTCTACTAGGGGCTCTTGAAGTAGGCTCAATGCTTGAGCTGCTTCCATCTCCTCTGTTGCATCATCAAGGCTCTCTTCCATGTACTTGTCCGAGTCTAGTCTAGGGATGACCAGATCAAAAGTTCTACTAGAGGGGGTGCTAGACGATGAGGCTTCTTCCTCTAAATTTCCTTCTTGGAGAAGGAAGATGAATGTCATCTCCCATGAAAGGAATTTGGTGCCTGTATTTCTTGTGATCCCCACGTCTAGGATGTCTTGAACTTCAACTATCCTAAACCCTTCCTCTTTAAGGTTGTCACAAAAGCGGGCCAAGCACTTTACAAACATGGGTTCCTCTATGAACAGATACTTTATGTAATCTATGGGAACCCACCTCTTTGAAGAATGGTCAAGTGTATAAGCAAAATTTGAGAAATTATCTTGCATGTAAAGGATGAGATCTAAGAAGTCATCCTTGGCTCGCATATATGTGCCTAGGACATCTAAACTTCCTATCAAACACTAAAAATAGCTCTTCCTCACAATCTACAAATGCAGTTCGTGAGATGAAGTCATGGAGGGAGTAACTTTTGAGGGCAGGAGTTTCTATGGCTCTCTAAACATGAAAGTGAGAATGTTATGTAAAAAGGGCTCTTATCCCTTAATATATATCAAAACCCTAAAAATTAAAATTAATCATAAAATCCCCAAATTTTTTGAAAAACATTTACCATGAACTGAAAGGAGAAAACATTAAAAGAAATAACATTTTAATTTAATTGTCCATCATCTTTTGAAGCAATAACTAGGATTTGACAGATAAAAAAATAAATGCTACACTAGTCAAACACATTGTTAGCAATCTTCAAAGTTGCAGGAGGAATGAAATTGGCACTATGCATGCACTTCTCCACACGGCGGCTAATCTTACCACCATTTAAGGTAAAGTAGAAGGACTCTAACATGCCGTCCTCCATGTCTAATAGGTGTTCTCGCACATCCCATAGAGTCCATTGCAATGTGACATTCACATTCTTGACATCTCCGTTTTCGACATCAATAGACAAACTTACCCATATATTGTCTTCACCATTAGAGTCTAGGGGAAGCCACCGACCATTTGTTTTCTTCCAGCGCCTCTATTGAAAAGCTAAATAGAACATTTGGCATGACAAATGGTATCTAATAACCACATTTTCTTTACATGTGTGACATTGAAACACATCACACTTTTGGTCACCTAACCTGGTTCCCCAATTCATCCCAAGTAAATCTTCAAGAGCATTTTCATCTACATGCTTGCAGGCCCACATAGTTTTTGTTTTATGCATATGTATATTCTGAAGTAAAGAAGCAAAAATGTGCAGAAGCATAAACCAATATATCCTTGCCCATTTGGATCCAAATGTAAACTTCATGGCCATGCCCACATCCTTTGCAATCTTGTCCTTGTACGATTGCAATGTCCTCGAGTCCACATTGCTGCAATCCATGTCTTGAAGTTGTGGTGGTGCAATGGTTTGCAAACAGCCATAGCTTGATGATGTCATTGGAGTGATGTATGTTGCATTATATAGTACCGATACACATTCTTCATTCGCAAGGAGCCAACTTCTCCCCGGCATGCATTTGCTTACCTATATCCTCATGAATCGCAGTGAACTTTCCTATGAATGATTCAATTGGTTCCCACTCCTCGAATTTCAAAGGGAAAACATCTGCCACCCTGAATAAGAGCTCTTAAAAACACAAAATCTCCAAATGGACTCATTACACTTACAAATGAAAAAGATACATAGATAGAAAGGCTCACAGTGTGATGGTATCCTAGATTGATTGAATGATGGAGGAAGCTGTATATCTTTTCCCATGTAAACATGTTGCACTTTTATGAGCCATCCTTTCTTCCCAAACTTGAACTTCAAGATGCACCCCTTCCACTCATGCAAGATGTCACCTCTCTTGCTCTTGGGAAGCTTATGTGGACCTTTAGCCAATCCTTTCATCACTATCCAGTCATTTAAGCTGTAGGTGCAAGGGATCCATCCAATGCATTTTTGGTGTTGTGGAAGACACAAGAGGTCACAACATTGTGTGGTCTTGTAGCCTTGCTCCTCACCACGCTTGCAAAGGTTGCAATAGTAAGAATGGGACTCCTACATAGGGCACCTATTCTGAACCGTGAAACTCCTTGTGGACCCTAAAACCTCTTCTGAACCTTGGATCCTCCTAAACCTTGGAACCCCCCTTTTGAACCACCCAACCATGATGATGCACGTTCCTTTCATACAGACATGCGCGATGTTTTCTTACCACACTTAATCATACGTCTCTCTCACTGAAATATGATGAGGTCCTATGCTACACCAATACTACAAATGATGACACCAATATATCTATAGGTGACAAAAAGCCTCAAAACCCTACATACTGAGAACGCTATGCTCTTCTTGCAAAAGCCGTGGGAAAGAGCAAACATTTGGCACTGTTGTCATGGAGACTAGCATCTCAAGTAACGAGTAGACATATGCAAGTGTGTTAAGAGAAACCACCATGAACTACCATGAACAAAGCACTCAAGGGCAAGGAGAGTTTTAAAAAAATTCCAACTCTCACCAAAAATATCAATCCCAAGCATCAACCTTGGGTTACTACCTTAAGAAAAAAATTTTATTTCTTAAAATGAAGCCACTTGAAGAGCAAATAGGGATATATAATGGACACCAATGTGTAGAGCTCACAATTACACACATTTTACCTTCTTACAGAAGAGCGATTCAAGCTAACCATGGAAAGTTATGGCACACAAGAATCTGGGTCTTTGGGAGCATATGATTCAATAGAAGAGGTTCTTGCTTTCACACTGGACAAAATCAAAGATTCAAACAAATCGATCTACTCCAACCTAGCAGATGTTCTAAAAGAAGCCTCCACATCTCACTCCGGACAGCAGGAGGCCTCTAGATCCATCCTCATTGACAAAGAGGAAGGGATTGAGCATGACGACTCCATAGTGGTAAGAAACTATGAGCTTTGAATTTCTTCTCTCTTGGTATAATTTTTCTTTATCGGCATTCTAATGTAATGTTGGACTGTTGCAGGAGGCATTTGAGGTCAACCTCTTCTCATCTTGGCAATGCCTTGTTTGCAGTAGCTTCGACCGAGATCACTCACTGGCACATTACCTTAGCTAAGCAAAAGGGCGCTTTGTGGTTATCCACAAAAAGTTTTTGCCAGAAAGCACTAATGACCTCTTGAAGTGCAAGGCCTTGTCAAGAGTGATTGGTCATGCTGACATCAATCGGAATGCTGACAAAGTTATTTTGGTGAACCACATGGCTGCCCTCAATGCTTTTGGAACCAATTTTCAAGATATGACATTGACGGCAGCAGTCATGTCCCTGGCCAACAAACAACAATGGTGTTGAACCTCTATTGACTAGGTTTAGAGCTAGGAGTCTATTTGGGAATTCAAAGCCCAATATTCTCAATGTTTTAGAGAAGAGAAACGGTGTAAAGCCTTATTATACATAACTTTTATCTATATGAATACAGATATACTTTTTCTACAGTGTCCCATTTTGTGTTATTTTACAAATTTTATTTTAGACTGTCATTGTATTTTGTAACTTTAATTGTTGTTGGCATTAATATTTTCATTCACTATTTTGTTCCAAAGCATGCTATCAGATAACTTTTTGCACTATAATGGTCATTTCTAAGAAATCCAACAACAATCTCACCCTGGTGCAAAAGGGGAAATTGTTCAGCATCGCACGAGGAGCCCCAAGTTAAATAGGCTCCATATTCGCCATAGTGGGTTTTGACCTTTTTGGACTCCTTGGGCGATGTTGAATACTTTCCCCTTCTGCACCACATCAAAAAAACATCATTTGACCACTCAAATTCACACTGAGCTTACATTAACTGATGGAAAGCATTACATAACTTGTATAATAACATGGGATCAATAATAGAACATAAAAATATCTTTTATTCATTGGCCTCAAAGGGCAAAGATTTACAAAATAATTCAGATTACACCAAGTGTACCTAAACAACATCTAGGGCCTAAGGGAGGGATTGGAGCAGATGCGCTTGGCGAGTGCAAGGTCCTTGTCCATCACTGTTACTCTTTTGGCATGCATAGTGCATAAGTTTGCGTCTTCAAAAAGCCTACTACCATCTGCTTCGTTGCCTTCTGAATTACTCCCATAGTGCCTAAAGTGAAATGCACATCATCCTTGTAATGCTGTGCTATTTCACATACAACACACTGGAAGGGTGCACGGGCAATGAGATTGTCCACAGTGGTATGGAACTTGTGGATCTCTTGAAGTGCTTTCACGCCTGATTTCTTGCACCTCTTAATCTTTGCGGGACCCTGCATCAGCCTATGGACATGGCTCCATGGCTGCTTGTCCACTTTAAACTTCTTTTGCCTCTCCTCCCTTGCAACCTCCTCTTCAGACTTCTCTTCCTGTGTCTGGTTGGACCGTCGAGGTGGCCTCTCATGCGTAGGGGTCTACTTTGTCCTTGTTCCCTTTTCCTTTTGCTGAGGCTGTAAGTCAGGCTGAGGCTCTTACTCAGCTCATAGTAGAGGCTCCTCATATGTGACAATCTTGATGCATAGAGGGTTGATGGTGCTCTTCCTTGCGGTCTACTTGGTTGGAGGATTGGGGCCAAGGTTTATGATATCTGCGAACCCACCAAATACTTCCTCTTGTTGTGGCCCCTTTAATCTCTCCATCTCCTCGCTTTGCCTTTGTTGCTCCCCTTATTGGTCTAGATGCTCCATGCCAGGACCCCACGGAGGAGGGAGGGGCAGTTGATCACGATTGATTGGACTATTTTGTCCCTTGGGAGAACTTTCTACTTCCACGGTTAGTTGTGTGGAAGGGCAAAGAGGACCCCTGATCGTGCTGGGATCCCTCATTGTGCTAAGATTTCTGGGATCCCTTGTGAGAGTCGGATGATGGGGACTCGCAATGTTGGGAATCCTAATGATGAGAACCTCCTTTAGATCTTTGTTGATCGTTGCCTTGTTGGCCACTGGGTCTAGCAGTGTGTTTGGAGGCCATGGAGTTGTGAGGAGGAGAGTGGGTAGCATTTAAACGGCATCCAAAGGGTCTAGTAGTTTGTTTAACTCATGCCATAGAAATGCAAGATTTTAGGGTTTTGAAGTGCTTTATATAGTCTTTTTAAAAGCAATTTAGGGTTTTTATTTATAGGCCCTTTTAAATTAGGGTTTTTTGAGTGCACCCCCTCCCCCCAGTCTTTCCTCGCCAGTTCGGTAATGCTAGATATTCACCACCCTCCCTCCCAACCCACCCACCCTCCGCCCTGCCATGTTGCACACACACATGCAACTCTGCAATGTCTAAACAAATTTGTGAATTTTGGAATCTATAATTGACTCAAAATAGTGTTAACTTTATTCATCAAACATTTTGTACTTGGGGTTCTCTTAGGACGCAATGCCTCCCCTATTTGACTCTACGTCGCAACCAAAGCATAACCCCTTGACTCCCTATTGAGGACTTCCAAGCGGCACGTCTCCTTGTCTTCTTGACATGTTGAAGTGCTTTTGCGAGACTTGAGACCTCTACCTTGTCGCGCTTGAGATTCCTAGCCTCTAAACATCTATAAAACCAGTTGAACATTTTGTGTAGTGCATTGCTTCATGCAATACGACCCCCATGCCTTGTATTGTTGAAGTAGGCTGCCTTTGCTCTGTAGTGCGCTTTCTCATTCCTTGAGTATTCCAAATGGACAGAGGGCCCCATTGCTCCACAAATTATGGTGCATGTGCATAGTAGGAAAATTTTTGTCTTTCCTGATTGTTTCTTGTCCTGGCTTAAGCTTCACATTGCCTCCGTGAAGTCCCATGAGTGAGAGTAGTCCTTCAGCTTTTGCAATGCATTGTGCAAAGATTTGTTGTGGCCTAAAATTCCATGCAGAAACTAAATGGAGATAGAGGAACTTATCACGTATACGTAGTTTAGCATGCAAAGTACACACGTGTATCCGCTCCAATGGAATCGGTAGAATGGGGTCCCACTCATCAGGATTCTTTTTGTGATGATTAGGGGCTGCACTTTGGTTGCAAGAAAGGATGCCGTTTTCCCACTGTAGGCTTCCCTTTTGTATCTTCTAAGAGTGGATGCAATACAAGCATGTCCATTTTGCATCTGCACCCGTATCACAACCATGCAAGCACTTGAGGGTCTTCAAGTCACTAGCTAGATGCCATTAAACTTTAAACATTCTAGGCCCATCCACTGTTAATGTTTGCCCTACTTCTTGTCTTTGAATAATCGACAAGATGCCGGTTCTCTCCAAAACCCACTTCAATGTCTCGTGGCACTCCTTTGGGGTCTCAAAGGCTGCAAGCCACCATATGTCCTTCTCATATTGTACTGAGAAACCCTGCTCAACTTCCTCATCCCCTTGAGCAAAACGCAAGGCATCGTTCATAATACAAATGCTCACCCTCTCTAGCTTGTGCTCTTTTACCAGCTAAGCTTCATCCATTTTTATAACAAATACTAGCTTGCCATCTGTACAATGAAAGAGAAATACATGAAGGATATAGAAATGAGAAGAAGTAAAGTTGAATGCAAAGAGGGGATTTCTCTTATCTTCTTCTCTCATCCATAGAATTTGACCATGGCTCTCTGCAAATTCTCTACATCCACGTAAACATTATAAAAAGTATTCATCTCAAACGTTTGGATGCCAGATTTTTTTTTACTCTTCCAAGTCATTGTGCCATTTACACAATGGTATCCTCCAAGCTTTTCTCTAGCACATTGGTTTGTTTCTTGACATGCAAGCTTTACAAACCAGGGTGTTGGAAATGACATTGTAGATATCTTATACTTTTTCTCCATAGGAGACTTGAAAATTTTTAAAATAGAGTTGCAAGCTTCGCGCCTAACACCAATAGCATCACAAGCTCCAAGCACCTCCTTTGCTTGCACGAGGTCCTTGAAGTCCTTCATTACCTCTCTAGCAACTTGTTCACGTAGCTCTTTTTGTCTAGGGTCCTTCAACACCTCAATAGCATCACTTGGCTTTATTAAACTTCTTAGAACATATGAAGGATCACTATCATCCATTTCCATTGTTCCCATCACATCCTCCATGAAATTCCTAATGTAGAGTACAAATGAGTCTTAGTGGAAACAATGCAACACCATGAATATTTTGGCATAAGAAATTTCATCAAAAAATTGGAGAACTAACCTTGCAGCCCGTACTTTCCTCTTTCGGGCACCACTATTGGTTGACAATGCATCCATAGATTGCAATTGTCTTTTCCTCTCCTTTAATCCCAAAGGTGTTCCCTTCAACTTTTGTACTTGTTCTATTGACTTCTCTTGTTTGTTCTCCACAACACATTGAAATTTTCCATAGATAGACCTTTCCAAATCTTGTTTACTTTCAGCGAGCTTATGGATTGATTCTAGTAATATTTTCCAAATGTGGTAGTTCTTCTACTTGGGCTCTCTACACCTCGCTTGCTTGCATAGCACATCATGCACTATATGAAAAGGAGGACTCTTTTGGGTGGCTGGGTTGAAAGGATATAAGGTTCCATCCACCCAAAGGTCAAGATGCTTCTTCCCTTGCAATTGAAGACTGTGGAGCACACTTTGAGGAGTTCCACTAAATCCCAAATGGTGTGTGCTTGCATATTCAGCCTCCATTGTAAAGTTCACATGGTACTTGTTGGATATGTCCTCAAATGGTGCCATGAGTACTCAAGGAGAGGTATCAAACAATGATGCAAGTTGAAATGTAGATGATTCAGCCCGAGGGGGGCACTATGTAAAAACCCCATATAGCACGTGCAATCAAGAGCTATTAAAAAAACACTGTACCTATGGATTTTTATAACCCATCTACAATCCTTCTGTAAATTTTGAGATGATTAACGTATCCCTTATGTATGAAAATTTTTGCTTTTTTAATTAAAAAACCCCTTATGTATGCATATTTTCTATAACTCCAAAAAAATGTAAAAACCCTTCTGTTGATCGCACATTCTTACATATTTTTTAGTGGACCCCCCCCCCCCCCAGGGATTTGGGTGCCCATATGACTTCTTATGTTGAGTGGCTTAAGAGAATGGACCCAATGACTCAATAATATTTTGTACGCACTGGAGATGACATCAAGCATGAAATTATGCATATTGGGAATGTGCCCATAGCAAGTAACAATGGTGCTAAGTAGGCACTTGACGATGAGACATATGTACCTAGTATCACAAAGAATCTAATTTTGGTGGGCCAGATGATAGAGAGAGGACTTGAGGTTCGATTTAATAGGCATGAATGTATAGACTTGGATACACTGAATAACATGCCTCTATACTATGTAGTTGCCCATGGCAAGAAGGGTGGCCATATGTTTAAGTTGAATGCCATTATGCCTAGATAGATGCAGAAAACTTGGCCATGCCTTATGCTGACATTTTTGACATAGAGATATGGCACAAGAGTCACAAGAATTTTCAACACTTACAAAGACTCCCAAACTTAGATGTTGTCTCTGTGTCCCAAAGTTCAAGGTCACAACATCATTATGTGTACGTGGTGCTTACCAATTTGCCAAGCAGGCACGAAAACCATTTTCAAAGGAGGGAAAGATAGCTCATAGATTGTTGGAGCTGATACATATAGATGTGTGGATGGCATCTCATCCTAGCATGAGTGCGCTGAAGTATTATGTATCCTTTATAGATGATCACATAAGGAAAAATTGGGCTTACTTCATACAGGATAACTTCGAACTCTTTGAGAAGTTTAAACTCTTTCATAACATGGAAAAGAGAGAGAGAGAGAGAGAGAGAGAGAGAGAGAGAGAGAGAGAGAGAGTGGGCAGCAGTTAGTGACCATTCATTCAAATGAAGGGGGAGAATACATATCCAAGGAGCTTACCAATTATTTGGATTCTCATGGCTTTTAGAGGAAGGTATCATGTCCTTATACACCATAGTAGAATGATGTTCAAACAGGAAGAATTGCAGCATTGCAAAGGTTGGGAGAGCCCTTTTGAATGAGATACATATGCCTCGACATTTTTGGGGAGAGGCAGTGGATTGTGCAATATACATTATGAATAGGATACCCTGTTATGGCAGTGCACAACAAGACACCGAAGGAGATGTATTCAAGACAAAAGATGGATGTGTCCCATTTCAAAGTGTTTGGTTTCATTTGGTATGTGCATGTACTAGATGAGAAGAGGAAGAAATTGGAATTGAAGAAATGTATATTTGCTAGGTATGCATCGGAGGCAAAAGGCTACAGGTGCTATAATTTAGTCACACTTGAGTTACACATTAGTAGAGATATAGTCTTTCATTAGCTCAGTAGTTGGTACACTCCAGTTGCTACTACCCATGATACGTATACAAATGTGGCTAGAAACAAAGCACAAGGGTAGGCACAAACAAGAAGTGTACCATTAGGAAAAAATAGAGCTCATTTTGGGGCCTTGTAACAAATTCATGATTTTCTTATTTTCTTGGCTCAAAATTAAAAGGCTATAGAGTGAGAAGCATAAGTTTATGCAGTCAAGCATTCAATCAGAGGCATAAATTGTAAAATAGATAAACTGACATTTTGAAGTTCCCACCTGAGCATTTTTTAGCATGTCATAAATGCTACATCTAAGGACCCAAACGGATTTCTACTACTTCAGTGAAAAATTTGGTGGTTTTGGCATCACCAGTGCATCCAGGGTAGAATAAAATCCCTAAAGAGACTTTTGAATCACTAAATTTGGCCTCTTAGAGAGTTAAACTAACCAAAACAAGCGCCTGACGGGAAACTAGTTAAGAAAATGATTTGGACACTTAGCCCTTGAAGAAGTGAATGGGGGAGAACTTGATAGATGAAAATTTTGATAAAAATTCAAAGGGAGGAGGAGATGATCACCTACAACACTCCCCCAATTCTTTCTCAATGTAATAGGATTATTGAGGGGGAATGGACGGTGAGTGGATGGCTAGGTTATTGCTACGAGAAGGGCTTGAAGCAACTTGGCGATGAGGATGGCAGTAGGGTGGTGGTCGATGGAGAGGGAGGAGGGTCTTGGATAGGGCTTAGAATGGGGAAGAGGATGGAGGCTAGATGTGGAAGAAGAAGAAGAATGAGGGGGTGGAGTGGGTTTTTAAAGGAATGGAGGTGGGGGGATTAGGGTTCGGGTAAAACCCTAAAATCTTCTCGTTCAATAGGCACAAGGCTCTAGAAATGTGAGTAGCATATTCCATCCAAACTTTGACTCATAGAATTCATACACCATTGTAATAGTATTTCTTCAAATATCATATCTTTTAATGAAGATGTAAATCATTTATATGCTATGCAATTTTGTTATTTAAGTTCTGAGATTTTTTAGGTCATACTTCATTTTTTTTTTAACAATCATGCATCCCAGTTCAAGAAATGCATACAGTGATGAATGTGAATCTTATCTAGGGCATTTGGAATGTAGTTACTAATATATTAAAGTAATTCTAGATATACATCTCCTCCTCATTCATTAATATCAAATGATATTCTTTTTTTTTCCAAAAAAGGGCTCGCATTAACTATGAACAAAACCCGCAAGAGGAAGCTCAAACAATAAATACATCATGCAATGCATGAGAAAAAACACTCCTCAGAAAGAGGTTGAAAATAACAAAGGTTCAGTCTAAAAGTGCTATCTCAATCCTACATTAGACTCATGGAAGAAGGGGGAGCCCCTCATTTCTCTACAAAACATAGCCCTCCTAGCATAAGCTTCATGAGAGGATCCATGCATGCTCGCCCAAATGCACCTCAATATATGGACTGATACTATATACACATTGGTGGCCATCTAAGCGAGCATGCAAGGATCCTCTAGAGCAGCTAGAACCAAGAGAGGTCCTTTTTTCAGGTTTTGGAGAGGATCTCCTTTCTTCTCTGAGTCTCCTTCAAGTTGTGGTGTTGCAATGCATTGAAGATACAAAAAATAGCCTAATGCCGTCCTTAGACTAATGTATTTGGCATTATACCAATAGATATTTCTCTATTTCAAAGCAAAGGACTTCTCTAGAGCATGCATTTGCCTTCCTAAATCCTCATGAATGGCAGTAAACTTAACTAAAAAACATTCAACTGGTTCCCCCTCCTCAAAGTCTGAAGGAAATACATTTGCTATGCACAAGTGCTATTTCAAAATACAATTTCAAACTGACTCATTACACTTAGAAATCTTACATAAAATGCAGACTTACAATGCGATGGTATTGTCGATTGATTGCTTGACGGAGGAAGGCGCTTGTCCTTTCCCATGTAGATGTGTTGCACCTTTGCAAACCATCCTTTCTTCCCAAGCTTGAACTTCATGATGCGGCCCTTCCATTCATGCAAAAGATCACCTCTCTTGCTCTTGGGAAGCTTATGTGGACCCCTCGCAGATCCTCTCATGACTATCCAATCATTCAAGATGTAGGTGCAAGGGAGTGCATCTTTGCTCATGTTGGACACAGTGGACATGTATGGTCTCCTCACCATGCTTGTACAGAGGTCACAATAGCAACAGTGGACCTGAAAGTGCAGCTTGGAGGGAGAGAGCAGCTCCGATAGAGGGAGAGAGAGGGGGGGAAGGTATAGAGGGTGCATTGAAGGTGGAGAGAAGCTCTAAGAGGTGTTGTAGCTAGGAATGGAGGGAGAAAGAGCAGAGGGGGATGAGCACCTGCTCCAAGAGGTGTTGTAGCTAGGAATGGAGGGAGAAAGAGAAAAGGGGGCCCATTATAGGAGGTACTGTATAGCTAAGAATGGAGGGAGAAAGAGCAGAGGGTGCTGTAGCTAGGAATGGAGAGAGAATGAGCAACTGCTACAAGAAGTACTGGAGAGGGAGAAAGACAATGGACCAGAGCAGGAGGGTGCAGAGAAGCTGCCAAATGAGTTCCCATATTTGAAAAATGGAGGGAGAATGGAGCTGGACTAGAGAAGAGGAGGGGGCAAGCCTACAACAAGCTAAGAGGGGGGGGGGGAATTTCGCCCAGAAAGGCCCACCACCTCTTGAATGACTTGTAAGATTGCTCGGGGGAGGTGCATATGGGAGGAGGGTCATGGGTTGGGGTGGAGTAGGGGGGGGGGGGCGGGGATGTTTTGAGTGGTCCCCGATGTAAGAGTAGTAGTCAATAGGCCCACCCTCGACCTCCACCTCAACATGGCATTGCCCCACAAAAAGGATGTGAAAATCCTTGATCTTTAATTTCCATCCATGATAGTTTTCCTTTCTGAGCTTCTTGCCTATAATTGAACTTACATTTGCACTCTTCGACAACATGTTTCACCAAGCGACATGCAACAAAAAATGAGTAGAGTATTCCTAGCGAAAGAGGCAAAAACCTCTATGATGGCCATGATTACGTTGTTAATTTTGATGTTGATATCCAATTCTTTGAAATGATCTAACTTTGCCTTTACCTTTCTTTCATGCTTGCTCAATGAATTTCTTGCTTTTGTGGCTTACAAATTGAGTTCTTACCAAGTAAGACTAATTGCATATCATCAAATGATGGAATTTGATTTTGCATAGCAATATTTTGGACTAGCCTCTTATATCCTTCATTAATTCCATTGAGAAGGACTTGAACTATCTTGACTGGCTCCATAGTCTTTCTTGGGGGGCTGCTAGTTGATTATTGATGTCCTTAATTCTAGGTACATAGACACGACCAAATTCATTGCTATTGTGGAAACTTCGATTTTTTGAGTGTCAAAATTTTGGAAGTATTCTTGGAATCACAGAGTAGAGGACGTATTCCATAACGCCTTTGATGGTTTGACTATGTTCAATTTTCCAAGCATGACATCCTAAAAATTTTGTTGATTAAGTGATAGGCTTACTTGTCTTTCTTATCCCATGTTGCTTGTTCTTGGGCAACGTCAAGATCCATTGTGGGGTTGCCAGATGGTCTAAGTGTAGACCCATCTACAAACTCCAATGTATCTTGAAAAATAAGTATGGTCTCCAACTAGCATGCTTCCAAGTACCATAGTTGGGGTCTGAGTGACATCACGCCGACATTGAGTCCCACCGTAGTAGGGGATACTCATTGGTAGAGCCCATTTATGCTTCCTCGAATGTTTTCATGTGCGAGAGAAAGAAAATGCCTTGATCAATGGTATCACAACCGATGGTGCTCCCAAGCCCTTGCATCTTGTCAAGGCACTAAGCCCTCTTTCCATGAGGCATCCACCATCTCCGAGCAAGAGATTTATGAAGTTCATCTTGTGTGAAAGAGTTTCCAAAAGAGAGAGAGAGAGAGCAAGTACTTGCTCTATCAAGGCGACAAGCCCTTGTTTGTGAGGCATCTTCCTCTCTTTTTGAGTTCTTCGTGTAGAGCTCATTCTTCTCTCCAAATTGCATTAAAAAGCTCGTCATTTCAAGCTATGGAGAGAGATGGTCATTTCAGTCTTGAGGTCCATTTCTGTGTCTTGTAAGGTCCATTGTCTTCAAGATTTTTAATAAGAGAGAGTATTGTCGAGGTCTTAGTCCAGTCATCTCCAGTTACTGTGTAGAGTTGTCCTCTCTAGTACCTCTCACAAGCTGAGAGTACAGAAGCTAAAATCTAGCGCGACTCTCCAACCTGCAAAGACCTCTACGGCTTCAAGCGGCCTCTATCTACAGTGCAATAGCCACTGCTAAAGCGATCCCCAAAGCCTTCATCAACAAAGTAGGCGACCGAACTATTGCAGCAGTGCCTTTAACAACTTCTCAGTGCATTTCAGTGCTAGCTAGCTGCCTTGTGTGTCTGGGGCTTTTGGAGACACGCTCGTAGATGCTTCTCTGCATGCGTGCCTATCCGCTCCAGGAGTAGCGCCATGGCCCCATCTCAACCAAACGACCTTACAGCCAATGCAGCTCGACTATCCATAGACAACGCCTCCTCAACGCATGACAGACGCGCGACCAAGTGACAGCGTCTCGACAAGCGAGGGATCCACCGATGCCAGACCCAAGGCTCCGACCAACATTCCGATGGATTGCACTCAAGCACATACCATTCTTCGTCAATCGCAGTAATCGCCCTGATCCAGGATCAGTTTCCAGAGCTGTAGGGGTGGAAAAAGATCTAGCGGTAACCTTGGAGTATTGGGATTATGGCTTGACTGACGCTCCAGCCTCCACGACCAGAAACTACAGTGCCGACCGACAACCAGCAAAGCTCATGCCAACGTCAAAGCAAACGGCTTCACCCTTCAACGCCGTCGACGAATGCCTCAGCTTCTCCAATAAGCCGCCGTGCACAGACTACGCAAAGAAGCCTCCGACTGCAGCTACGCTCGCCTTCCACGAACATCTCCTAATGCAAGGGACTGCTACAGCTATAGGCACATGGAGCTAGCAACCTAAAGCACATGGCGGCATCTGCAACCTGCAACCAACAGCCATCAACTGACTTGCTCTCAAGCAACTAAAGCGACAGCCACGCTAGATGACTACAGGCGCACCTCCAATGCCGAAGCCATTCGAACAATGAGCTAGACTGTAACTACAATGCTCTAATAGTCGCCACAGCAAACTGGCTCACAGAGCTCCAGATCCACACGCAGCAAGTGAAACTCCAAACCAAACATACAGCGGCGAAATCGACGGAGCAATCAACTAAATCTTGAGAGATTCTGATTGAATCTTCTCAAGATTTCGATAACCTTATCTTCAAGGTGATCACGAGGTTACCATGTGGCACCACATAATTCTAGCACATGACATCCCGTCCATACTACCATGTCATCAGGGCCGGCCCCTCTTGCCATGTCACGAAGGAAGCCTTATCTCCACATTACCATCTTGACATGTCATCACTCTTGCTTGTGCCACGTCAGCAAACCTTCTTCCATCTACAATGTAGGCCTTGTATGCCACACCATCATGTTGTGTGCCACATGGAACCTCTACCAATCATCAAAAGTGCCATCTCATTAGTCACATTAGCTAACACATGAGGAATTGCCACATCAACTAGCATCGACTGACATGTCAGTAGCTATTTGCCACATCATCACTATCAATGCCATGTCATCAGCATGCCAGGCCTCAACATACCATGTCATTAGTGCCTCCTAAGCACAGTGTATCACACAAGCACAATTTTTCATTATGCATGTGACCTCCCACTGCCACATCACCCTCCATCTAGCTCATCATATTGATCACTCTCTTGGGATCAAAGTTTGGCCATTATTTAGGGAGCCATAACGATCCAAGTGGAATTTGGAGGTGATCCAGAAAGCAAAAATGATCGCCAGATTCTGCTTTACATGATGAGCACCTCATACGTATAGTTTGACTTATCCAGAGGTCAGAAACTTAAATCCTCTTCATCGGAACCACATCTTGATCCATTTTAGCCCATCCAACACATAAAATGAATGAATTAAAATTCATTTTGCTATGTTTGATGCTTCGATGTGTAGTCTAGCACTAGCATAGCCATTCTAAGATCTAACTCCACCAAGCCAAGTAATCCATTTTTGTATCACCTGATTAGTTCCCACCGGCGTCAATCCCTTTGGATCTATCATCGATTTACACATTCACACATTTGACACCAGTTTAGTACATTTAATAGTTTGGCATTTTTTCACATTAGGGAACACTTGGTAGTGATCTTCCTCGGATTCAGGATTAACATTCTTCTTGCACACATACACGCCACCCATGTACAATCATATTTATTGACTATTTTTTTGCATAGGTTCCTACACATACACATCATATTTTTACATCCTCTTGCGGCTACTCTCGACACACAGTTGTCACCATTATGTTACAGGATTGATCGTTGGCATACACACGTTGTTCCATCACATGACTTGGTTTTTTACCATTCAGTGTAAGCCCCCAACAGTAGCTTGAGCATAAGCCCCACAGTGGCAACTCTCACATGGTGTTATCATGAGTAGACACTCTCACCGGTACACAGGTAAGCCTCTAGCACAGAGCACCAGACTGCCTCCAGCATGGAATTATCTACATCACACAATTGATGATATACCATCATGACTCTGTATGAGATCTGTGAGTGGAAAGAGAACCTACTTAGACCATTCATTTCCACACGGTATGTATCAATCTATGACGGAGACTCAAGCCTCATTGGTAGAAATCAGATGCGGATGTACCACATGTTAGCATGCATCAGCACATACTTTTTTATCATGCACATTAGATGGTAAGCCCTCAACATGAGGCAGTCCCATCTACATCAACACAGCCTAACTCTAGTGATGTATAGCCATCACATACATGCATGGATTTGACTCCATCAACTATCACTTCAAATGCAAATACACAGCAGGAGTTCAGTGATCATGCAGTTATTCAGCAGGTAAGTCCTCAATACAGTGCACTCACATCTCCAGAGGTTTGAATACATATGGAGATATATGCCACAATGTATTCAGCTCTTCAGGTGATTCCATTCTAGCATCCATCACTAATGCTTTCACCTCTAACACAGAGCATGCCTTGGACATAGTTTCCACGAGCAGTATAGATCAGCACATCAATCTTTAAGACATCTCAGTTAGGACATCTCAGCATTGGCTCAGTTATGCCACATTGTACCACCCTTGGGTCCAATTATCATGACCTCTTTTGATCAATCGGATCATCCCTCAGTGTGAGGATATTTATGCATCAGTACAATCTTGCCCCAGAGCAGTGGACATCATCAAGTTTAAACATAGTGCAACCTGGGGAGACTCAATGTTTCAGCATGCACTTATGGTTATTGTATACAGTCCATACTTGATGAAGATTAGCAGTTGGATCCATGATTACAAATCTATCCCAACATCAGCATTCGGCACCTCCTATGCCTCAAGGATATCTTATGCATTTTTTGGCTTTATTCCAGGCTTCTAGGCCTTTATACTCTCCTTGACGATCCTATGGCACATGCTAAATCCCATGCCGATGGATGTTTAGCCATGCACATAGCAGACAACCTTCAGCTCATGACAATTGTGAGCATACAGGTTTGACAGGTTGTCATATCTTGTCAGTTTTATGGGCTTCTTCATGAGTAGAGCAGTGTATCACACTTGGACCTTCGGCGCTAGCTTTTATTCAACCCCTGGATCACTCTGTCCACATTGACTATGTGGCTTTCTTTGACCCCGCATCATTTGATAGAGATTATAGTTCTATTGTAGCATACCTCTACCATTGTTCTTGTTTTTGGGTTGGTGACACTCTTGACCTATGGGATTCTTTCTCCATAGCTACACTGACTAGCCTCAGATCCAGGTGCCTCTTCTACAAAGCAGATGCATATCCCAAGGTGACTCATGACATGTTTAGCTTTGACATGTTGGCATGCAGCCATACATATCCTTCTTCATGTAGCCATCTTTTGACTGACTAGTCTTTGATCCAGGCGAGCATCTTATTTTTTGGATTTCCTTCCTCTTCCCTTCGACCTATGTTCAGGGTTTAATTCCAAAAGATGAAGGATAACCCTCAACTTAAGAGGGGGAAATGCACATTATGTACAGGATCTCATAAGTTGTACTCATTGTATATGCTTCCGCTGTGTAGTAATTGTGCTCGCATATGCACATACTACTTTGATTCTTTTCTATTTTCCTTTTTCAGTTTTGGATGCATCAAATGCACCAAATGAAATCCATAAAAAGACCTTGTACATGCACCCTCTACTTACCCAGTACAATTTAAGAGGGGATGTTGAGGATGGTGTAAATTGAGGATGTAGATAGGGCATTATGGGCGAACCCTAACCCTAACCCTAAGGGTACTCAGGTATCTATTCATGTTTGTGTTCAATACAACATAGTGTATAGGTAGCTATATCGTGTGCACACCTCTCTCTCTCTCTCTCTCTCTCTCTCTCTCCCCCCCTCCCCCACTTCATCAATAAATGCACGTAGATCTATCTCTATATATGCTAACAATGATGGATTTGAGTTTAGACCAAAAAGGTGGTTGAGGAGCAACATGCCACTGTAGCACACTCTCCACCCATAGTTTTGGCCATTCTTTTGCTCCACTAGTTGGCATTTAATATTTTCCATTTAGTCTACTAAGTCATCTTTTTGACAGTGCATGACTACCTCGACGGTAGATATTAACTTTTTTGTACATCTGCACATTATATATATAATAGAAATTAGAATGGTTACTATATAGTATACTTAGTGTGGGCATTGCATAGGATACATAAGATGGATTTTAAAATGATTCAAGTGTATACGTAATGTGATTGACAAGCACACATACAAAGTAGTGCTAAAGCAGCGAGACCCGCAAAGTACTCCATGTGATTTGTGGGTCTCACTGCTTTAGCACTACTTTGTATGTGTGCTTGTCAATCCTTAGCAGTGCTTTGTGATTGCTTTACCACTACTTTCTCTTGTAAAACTACTTTCCATGTAAACTTCTTTGCCACTGCTTTCTCTTTTAAAACTGCTTTGTGTGTTCTCTGTTAGGTACCATGTGTTCTCTAGTAGTTAGCATTTATTGTCTGCTATTTATAATATATTTTCTACCTATTAGCTTTTTTGTGTGTCAAGCAACATTTGTTCTATGCTAGCGATATGCTAACTAGCAAGGCTCCAATATCTAGAGGTAAGTCTTTAGAATAGAGATAAAAATTATGCTCCTTTCTAGAGATAAACAATGGTCAATATGGCCCTTGCCCCTAAAGGGGACTCCTCAAGGGCCATGTTGACAAACAAATTTATCTCTAGAGTCTTTTCTAGAGATAAATTTGTTTGTCTCTAGAAAAGACTCTAGAGATAAATTTGTTTGTCAACATGGCCCTTGAGGAGTCCCCTTTAGGGGCAAGGGCCATATTGACAACGATACTGACATTGCTCCCTTAAGACATTGCTTTTGCACTGCTTGTGAGTGGTTTGGTAGTGCTTTGGCATTGCTTTCCAACTGCTTGATTTTGTCAGTGCTTTTGTGACTGGTTTGGCAATGCTTAAGCACTGGGTTTAGATTTTTGTTTACATTCCTTCTACTTTTGGACTTCTTTGCATATGCTTTGCATGGGATGTGATCATGTGCTTTGTGACGGTTTTCAAGGAGTGCTTTGTATATTTATTGGTAGTGCTACATGGCTGGATATATGACTGTGGCTGTATGAGTGTGTAGCATTGTGTGCACCACTTACACGATGACGGTATGTATAGCATGTGTGCACCATCCATATGATTTTATTCATGTGTAGCATCAGGTCCACCATGAGATGGTATGTGTTGCATGTTTGCACCATTCATCTGTGATTTATTGATTTCACGCTGCTATAATACTGAAAGGTTGATTGAAAAAAGTGATTAATTCCAAGGTTATCTTATGCTTGAAATATTTCATTACTATTGATTATGTGAATCCAGGGGAAGAGTAATTGATCGGGCGATGCCATCTAGCAAGCATGATCCGCCATATTTTGGGTGCGTAGGCGCAACTCTAGTGATGTGGGGATGAATAAGGCTTATGCCTAATTTTTTATATTACAAAAGTTTATGTACATATTGGAATTTTGGAATATTAGTGGCTTGGCTAAGTGAATAAACTAAAGTTACAAAAAGCTTTATTTTTAGAAAAAGCCAGCTATTCTAGAAGGTGGATGGGCTTTTTGTAAAAGAATGTATAGAGGAAAGCACAGAGGCTTTTTATATGATTTTTGCTCAAAAGCTTTTTTGAGAAATATACATAAATACATAGGATGTGGAAGGAGAGCACCACTCCTATGGGGGGAGATTGTACCTAGCACGCTTGTTCTGTCTCTTCTGTTTGTGAGTTTGGAGAGTTTGTGTGTATTTTCAAAGAGTGTTGCTATGTTTTTCAAGGATTTGTAGGTTCCACGAGTGTTTTCCATCGTAGTGGTATCAGAGCCAAGGTTTCGTCGTCCATAGCACTGGAAGCACACACACCCGCATCCTCGAACAAGAAACCGCAGCACGCATCAGATTGTGGACACCGTGTATAAGAGCACAACGAAGTTCGAAGCAGCAGAAGCGAACAATGCAGAACGGCTCGCAGGCAGAAAAACATACAGCGAAGAAACAAATCGCAGCAAAAGAAGTCGACCGTATGCAGACAGGTCGAAGCTTGCGAACGCACACCCGCGCCCTAGCTCCTTCAAGCGTACGATAAAGGCAGCGACCAAGGCATAGTCCTTGGCATACCTGGCACCGAAGGCACCATTGGCTGCGTGCGAGGAAGCCTTGGGAGATTGCTCTTAAGACTTCCCAGGAGATCCCCCATCCCGATACTGTTCTAGCTCAAGTCCGCTTAACAATTGGTGACTATCCACTAGATCAAGTCACTTTGGTGCTCTATTCTTTGAATTTCCTAGTCATAAAGATATCCTTCAAGGCAAAAGTGCAAACCAGGGAGCAACCCAACGGATTTTGGAATAGGAGAATCTCAAAAGCAAGTGTTCACAAGAGCAGGAGGCAGTCTTCTACAAGTGCTATCGGACACGAGCTTTGCTTTGTACCTTGCAACGTGGATTCACTTGTTGGAATCGTGTAACTTCAAGAGCCCACAGAGATACTATTCGACAAATAGCCGCTTTCAAAGCTAGGAAACTGAATTCAGATAAGTCTTGTGTTTGTGTGTATCTCCTTTCATAGTGATTTCTTCTTTGCACCGTGCACATACTTAACTATGTCTGGAAGGCGTATGCCATCAGAGATAGGTTATCTTGAATATCTACATCATGATGAGGATGTGGAAAATGATCACCATCGATCAAGAAGAAGTTCAACACCAATGACACTTACTGAGGAAGAATGGCGAGAACGCTATCAGCATGAGAAGCAACAATGTCAAGATATTGAAGATGCTCTACGCCAAGTGACGACAACTTGGAAGCCAAATATATCAATTGAGGACGAGGAACCTATGCATGCATTAGATTCCTTGGATGCACGAAAACATCATGCATGAGACCTTGAGCAGGAACTTGAGTACATGCGCAACATGTGTGACATGCATAAAGCCAACGGATAACGTGCAAATCGAGTGTTAAAAGAGATGACTGAAGTCACAAAGAAGCATATGAAGGACAAAGAGGATGAAAAAAGGGAAAACAGCAAATCATCAGACACCAGTGATAGTGAGTGTGGAAGAAGCAAGACGAGACATCAAAGGAAGAAGAAGCGACATGTGAAGACTTCACTACGATGACATTATGACACTACTCCTTCACATGAGTTCAGCGATGAAGACAACATGGAAAAGGTCATCTTGAAAGCACTCAAGCTTTGTGATAAGAAAAAGTTTGGTAAGATTAATCGCAAAACTTTTTCTTTTCCAAAATTTGATGGTAAAAGAGATGGACAAGCTTTACTTGCATGAATTAGTTCTTTCAATCAATACTTTTTGGGAGAACAGTACAAAGAGATCGAGAAGGTAAAACTTGCTGCAAGTCACATGACAGGCAATGCACAATTATGGTGGAGTGTGGTTGCTAAAAGCACTCATGTTCCAAAGACATGGGAAGCATTCAAAGATAAAATCAAGAAGCGCTTCCTACCTACACAATTTGAAGAGGATTTGAAGAGGATACTCGCAGGCAATGGCAAAGATTGAGGCAGTTGGATAATGAGAGTGTGGACACATACACCAAGAAATATCTTTCCTCTCTACTTCAATTGCAAACTATTGAGAGAGTGTCCCAAAAGGAGCAATGTCGTACCTTTGTTGAGGGTTTACGCCTTACTATTCGTGCTGATGTACATATGCTTTGACCATCTACAACTTCTGATCCTATGGATTTGACATTATAGTTAGAAAGAAAGCAGGGAAGAAGCTTTGCTACTCGCACCCCTCAAGCAAAGAAGCATACTTCATACTGCAAGCAAGAGGGTGTAAGAGGTAAAGTTGGTAGATATGATGGCAAGTCTAATTGGAAACCTACTAAGTCACGTATTAATCGAACGGTAATAGTCAGCGCAACAACTCCGCACGGATTAACTACATTGATGATGGATCCCATGATAAATCTTTCAAGCAAGAGGGCGAGGATGAGGAGAATGACACTGAAGATGCCGACTACACCCCTTCAGGTAAGTGTTATTCAGGTAAAAGTGCATCTTATTTTCGTACTTCTTTGTTACATATGACTGCACTATTGCACGAAAAAGAACATAGTGTCTTATTTGATGATGGAAGCACCCATGATTTCATTTCGCAACGTTTAGTTGAAAAGTTAGGGCTCGCAACCATCAAAACAAAATATAAAGTCAAATCAACTTTTCAAGGATCGAATTATAATTGTTTGCAAATGGTTAAGGATCTTGAGGTGACTTTAGGGCCATTAGTTGAGAGCCGTGATTTCTTAGTCGCTCCTTTGCATGAGCAAGATCTCATTCTAGGGATGCCTTGGCACGTCGATCATAATGCCAAACCTGATTATCTTGAATGCACCATTACTGTGACTCAAGGCACTGAGACTATGACTCTAGAATGCGACAAGAATCTTCCCTCTTGGCCTATATTGTCACATACCCAAGCTAAAAGAGCTTTGTGCAAACGTGAGAAGACATATCTGTTATGGTCAATAAGATTGAGACTAGTCTTGAGACTAAGAAAACTAAGCAAGAGCCTTTGGATCTTTTTCTAGCTACCTATGATGACTACTTTATGGAAGACTTACCCCCTAGCCTACCTCAATATAGACCTAAGGATCATAAGATTGACCTTATTCCAGGTAGCGCACCACCATGTATATCACCATATAGACACAATCCTACTGAGCAGCAAGAGATTCAATCCCAAATAGAAGATCTTTTGGCTAGAGGCAAATTCGACCTAGTAGCTCACCATTTGGCGAACCCGTTCTCCTTGTCAAGAAGAAAAATGGAACTTTTCGAATGTGCATCGATTATCATGCCTTAAATAAAATCACAGTGAAAAATTGATACCCCATTCCGAGAGTTGATGATCTACTTGACAAGTTGAAAGGATCCACAATCTTTAGCAAGATCGATCTTAAGTCAGGATATCATCAAGTGAGAGTGATCAAGCCCGATATTTTCAAGACTGCTTTTAGAACCCAAACTAGTCTCTATGAATTTCTTGTTGTGCCTTTTGGATTGACCAATGCACCTGCCACATTTAGTCGGATGATGAATTGTATCTTCCTCCCCTATTGAGACTTTGTGGTAGTTTTCTTTGATGATATGATTTATAGCAAGAATCAAGAGGAACATGAGAAACACTTGGATCTTGTTTTCTCTCTCTTACGTGAGAACCAACTATATGCCAACCCAAAGAAAAGTTCTTTTTTTCAGCCTGAAATTGAATATCTTGGACACATTGTTTCAGCTAAAGGCATTCGAGTAGATCCCAAGAAGGTAGAAGTGATAGTAAACTGGCCACAGCCTAAAGATAACCATGAGTTATGATCTTTTCTAGGTCTATGTAGTTTCTATCGCAGATTTGTTAGAAATTTTGCACACAAGGCACATCCATTGACCGAACTACTGCGTAAGACTTGTGCTTTCTCTTGGGCTGAGCAGCACACTTTAGCTTTTCAACAACTTAAGGGTGCAATGATGCACACATGAGTTTTGACCATGCCAGACTTTACAAGACCCTTCTTTGTCATGGTTACTGATGCTAGTGGACAGGGTTTTGGGGCTGTGCTCATGCAAGATAACCATCCAGTTGCATTTGAGTCACGTAAATTAAAACCAGCTGAGCTAAACTATTCCACGTATGATAAAGAATTAGCCATTGTGGTGCATGCCCTTAAACTCTGGAAACACTATCTTCTGGGTTCCAAGTTACTCATTAAGACTGATCACCAGAGTCTTAGACATCTCCTTACTCAGCCGGTGATCTCGAATCGGCACATTAAATGGGCTACCTTTATTGATAGCTTTAAATCGATGATTCAATATCAACCAGGCAAAGACAATGTAGTTGCTGATGCACTGAGCCGTCGACCTAGCATAAATAATATCTCAGTCATCGAGGGGACCCTTTCGAGCTTATGAAGGCCCACTATCCTACTGATCGAGACTTTTCAGAAATCTGGCATAAGATTAAGCAAGCTAATAGTATCCCTATGGCCTTGTATTCCATTCATAATGACTATCTATTCTACGAACAGCACTTGTGTGTCAGTGCACCATTTTGACGCTTGGTACTAGAGGAGGTACATCAGCCACCCTACATGGGACATAGAGGCATTACTACTACGTATCAGACTGTAATTCAAGATTTTTTCTAGCCTAAGCATGAAGTTGATGCTGCAACTTTTAATGCACAATGTCTTATTTGTCAAAAAGTCAAGAGCTACAAGGGCAAATATCAAGGTTTACTTATGCCTTTACCAATTCCTGATGGCCCATGGGAGAAGATTTCTATGGATTTTATTACTGGATTTCCTACAACTAGCTCAGGTTTTGATATGATTTGGACCATCATTGATAGATTTAGCAAATAGGCTTACTTTATTCCTTGTAAGAAGACATTGACTGCAATTCAGGCTACTCATTTGTTTATCAAGCACATCTTTATACACCATGGCCTTCCAAAAGTAATCATGTCAGACTGGGATAGTAAATTTTGTAGTAACTTCTGGACCACACTCTTTGACAATCTTGGTACGAAGTTAGATTTTTCCATTGCTTTTCATCCCAAGTCTAATTGACCCGCCTTAAGCACCAAGTAGAGGCTGTTGATCAATTAACTGAAGATTTCTCTAGCATTTTGGCTATTGTCAAAAAGAATATCGAGCATGCTCAACCTGTGTATACTGCATGTGCAAACAAGGGTAGAAAGAAAGTTGTATTTGCTGAAGGTGACCTAGTCATGTTATGTATTGAGAAGCGCAGACCTAAGAGTATTGAGACAGACCCTGTAGTTAAGTTTGCCCCTAAATCCTATGGTCCCTTTAAAGTTTTTGAGCGCATTAATGACAATGCCTATCAGCTCCAATTACCACCCAATTGGAAAATTCATAATTCTTTTCATGTGCACCTCCTGAAACCTTTCCATGGAGACCCACCAATTCGACCTATTTTAGACGATGCACCATTGCTTCAAGGAGAGACCTAGCTCTTAGAGCTAGACTAGCTCATTGATCAACAAATCACTCAAATGAGATGTGGAAACTCATATCCTATTTATCTTCTTACATTTAAGAACCACCCCGTTGAGGATGCTAAGTGGATGCCCGAGCGATATTTTCGCCAGTACCTTGATTTATTGACTACTTTTTTGTCGCGCAATTGAGGGCAATTGCGATTTCAAGCAAGAGGGATGTTACGAGAATTGGAATTATCTAGCATTTTTGTCGCGCAACTGATGCATGTGTGCTCGCTGTTCCGTAGTGATGCATGTGTGCTCCTACATGGCTAGATATACGGCTGCGGCTGTATGAGTGTGTAGCATTGTGTGCACCACTTACACGATGACGGTATGTGTAGCATGTTCAAGGATTTGCAGGTTCCGCAAGCGTTTCCCGTCGCACTTGTAGCTAACCTGAAAGCAAGAATGCACTGCCCACGGGCCCACAAGAGATTATAATTTTTAGATTTGGAATCTGGGTTTACCCCATGTAATTAAATGCCATCTTAATCAAGTCATTGGTATTGTGATGTCTCTTATTGTAGTCTAAATGTCCTCCAGCTATTATGCATGCTCTCCATCTGAACAAAGATCATAAACCTTAAAGTAATTTGATTATCATACATTAATCTTACACTGTCCTACATTTGAGGTTTGTCCTATTAAGCATTCCTCAAGGAGCATTGAGGCTTTTTACAGGAGCGTCGGCTTCTTATTTGTTGCATTGAAGCTTGGAGCCATCAGTGAGTCATTGGTCGATGCTTGGTGAAATGCTTTCAGTGCATCTGGTCTCTTGATTGTGGAAGCTCATTGCGTGCTTGAAGAGGCTGGGTCTGCCTCGTTTGATACACTGTGTTGAGTGCCCGAGTTGAAGGAGTCACACTATAGGTGGGAGTGTCATTGGTTGGTTGAGTCACGGGCCGTTACTAGAGTTGAGGAGCCAAGTAGGCTTGCCTTGTGGCTGGAGGTCATCTACAATACATTGGAGTTGCTTGCAATGGTCGATGGCTTCTCCGTTGCTTTTCGTGTTTAGATCAGCCATTGAGGGAGGTTGTTGTCATGCAGTGCCGTTTGTACTGTTGGTCATTGTAGTGCACTAGGGAGTTGTGTTGCTATCCACATTAAGTGTTAGAGTAGGTTTGCAGGGTTGAGTCGCTCATAGGAGCTTGTGAGTGTCACCACTTGGTTGTAGGGAAGGTCATGGCTATGTAGACTCTCTTTCTCAATGGAAGTTTGATGTGCCGACCACCTTAATCTTAGAGCTTGGTTGGATGCCTCTATGGAGAGGGTAGTAGAGGTGGTCGATGGAGCTCGTTGGGAGTTCTCTCTCATGGGCGGTTGTTGTAGATGGACCAATCGTTGTGTGAAGGAATTGCCTTGATTGCTTGATGAAGGTCAATTTCTTCTTGAGGAGGCCATTGCGGAGCTTGTTGTAGTAGTAGCTTTAGATCCTGTAGGGATATCTTAGTCATAGGCTACTATAGATAGCATCGTAGGAGCCACTTGTTGTTGTTGTAATAAGGATTCAAATTGTGTGCAACTTGTAGCTAAGATAAAATTCCTTCTCTAAGAAGATATCTATCTAAAAGAAGATACTGAGCAGAGCTTGTTGAAAGCCTTGAGCTGCTTCACAAAGACTAGAACCAGAATAAGCTACAGGACCAGAACTAGCTCAAGACGTGGAAGAAACCTAAAATGGCTTCATGAATTCAACCTTACAAAACCTCATAAAATCTTACAAACTTCATGTAGAATGACCTTAACATCTTGCATAAAGGCTTATGAATACTATATACAATGATATTTACTTGAACTCAATCGTTCGCTGTTATTGTCCCAACTAAAATGTGTAGATCTTTCAACTCTCTTGCCTTAATAAGATGTTGAGTACTAGAAGTCCACATTTGGATCCCCCTCCCTCTTGGCCTGCACATGGTTTACTTCATTCCTTGGTACCACGGGCTCACTGTGGAGGACATGGACTTGATGCACCACGTGCCCCCCTTCACAGTCTAAAGCAAATCACGATGCACCCCGTACTAATGACAACTGCTCACTCTCTTTCTTCAATGAAACATGATAAATAATATCCCATTATCTAGGCTTCTCTTGTACCTTTCGTACAGCCATATCCCATCTCAAACTATACCCACACTGAAGTTGTTTTCAAGGCATTCCTTTTGACCCTACAAATTCTTGTGACCCTACAAAGTTGTTTTCAAGGCATTCCTTATGACCCTACAAATTCTTTTTGAAGATAAGTCCTTGTTAGATTAAAATATGATATCCCACAGCCTCCCACTATGAGCAAGAGCACTGAGGCTTCACAGGATCAGAATGTGATCACAAATGCGAGAGCTCAAAACATATTCCCCTACATGAGCCCCCATAGGTGTTCCAAGAGAACACACTATGGGCTTTAGGTTCGGTCAACAAGCCCCTAGCTCATACACAAATCTTCCCACGTATCCCACCGAACTCTGATATTGACTTAATTGGGTGATGTTATCGTCACTACCTTTCGTTAAATTCCAATCCCCTCTTAGAACCCAATGACTATGCAACATCTTGGAACTTAAAAACTTCGAGCACTCTGCTCTTTGCTCGGACCCATTAGGTGTGTAAACACTCCCTACACTAAATCAAAACCATCAACACACACGGAGATTGCAATGAGCCACCCCCCTTAATGCCAAAACAACTTTCCAAGCACCATCGAGCACAGCAGTTGCACCTTTCCCTCGATAGGAGCAATTTGTAAAAACTTCATAATTGATCTGACAGAGTGCAAACCCAAAATTGTCATCCACACCCCACACTTAAGTTCTTTAGCAAAATGATCAGAGGATTCACACCACAATTTGTAAAAACTTCATAATTGATCTGACGGAGTGCAAACCCAAAATTGTCATCCACACCCCACACTTAAGTTCTTTAGCAAAATGATCAGAGCATTCACATCACGTAACATTGCTAGACTACTTTCTTACTCAGATTTGTCACAACATCCCCTCAAATTCCACAACAGAACCAAGATCAAAAAATCTTCTCAACCCCTTGCACACCCAAATCATCATTATTGCGAGGACACATTATAGGTATCTTTCGATAAATTAAGCCTATTCTCCTTACTTGAGCCCGTATCTCAAGCTACATCCTTGATGAGTTTTAAAACCCCTTAACTAGCGAGATCTTCTCCTATGACTTTTCTTCATGAGCCCTCTTATAATGATATGCTACTGGCATTTCTTTTTCACCATTGTCTTCATGGGAGAGACAAGATTGTCGTGAGACAACTTCCTTGCGTTCTGCATTTGACTGCACTTCAACATCCTGCGACATCTAGACTCGATCCACTTCATCACTCCTACCCAAGGTCATGGGATCTTTTTCTTGCCTTGAATCCGTCCATCATCAACCTTCATGGTGGCCTTCGCCTTCTTCCAGTTCTTCTCTAGATTGCTTGTCAATCTTTTCCTCGACTACCATCGGACACTTCTCATTTCGAACTGGTTTGAACCACCAATGGACCTTGAACGTCATATGCAAGGGCATTATCATGCTTTGGGACCTCTTTTGATACTTTCTTTGTGCTAATAATCTTTTCCGCACACACCAGGGCCATTTTGTGAGTCTCTCTGGACCTATTTTCCTATAGAAAAAACATGTGTCCAAGAAAGGACCTAAACAAACCTACTCAAAAATGACAAATCCATCCCCAAATATGATCTCAATATACTTGGCACCTCCTACTTGCAATCCCATGAGATCTATGCCTTTTTGAGCCAACACAGAGAACGATTAGGTTGTGGAATAAGCAAAACTTTTCCTAGTGAAGCAATGATCATTATAGAACAATCAGCTGATCCATATTTATAAAGTTTTTTCTGTGGAGAGCTACTGGAAGCGCTTGCTAAGATCCAAGAAAATAAGTTTAATTTGCTCCCGGGAAGTTTGAAAACATATCAATGAAGTGCACTTTGAGTGAAGTGTGTTTGCAAAAGGGGCTTTTTATTTTCATCGATGGAAGGCTGAGATAGAGACTATTTGTGAGACTTCCTTTTGGATCTAAAAATAACTTTGGCAATGCATCAAGTTTATATTTGTAAATTGGTGTTTATGAATGGATACATTTTTTCAAGGCAAAAGCGGGAGGATATTCATCACTATTTAAAGAGCAAGATTCAATGTACAAATATTTTCATGCAGCACATAAACTTAAGACATTAATCAAATCAAGTTCCGCCGCAGCAATCATGATTTCACCCGTAAGAATGATGTAGATTGAAATTTCGGGCATCATATTTATGCAACCCTCTCCTATGTTGAGGTTATCAGCCCCTAGGGGGCACGAAGGTAGTACTGGGAGGTGGGGCAAGAAGGGCGTTGCAATCCCTTAGTCCCGCGTGGGTGGGAGAGGCTACACGATGGGCTGAGACAGGAGGTGTAAGGTCTAGAGAATTCTACCAGGAGAGTTGGAAAGATAACACTTAAACTATTAAAAATGCTATTGTACCATTATAAAAATGTGACTGCAGGTAACCTTAGGGACTTAAAACCAGCCTGCCTTGGGAAGAAAGGAGGGGGGGGGGGATGGGATTGCACAGAGAGAGAGAGAGAGAGAGAGAGAGAGAGAGAGAGTGGTTGATAAACTATAACTCAAAACAGGCTGCATTATATTACAAGTTCCATCTCCCTGCTCACCTGAATCAAAATCATCTGCAGGTATCCACATGTGGATATCATGGAGTTTCATTCAACAGCATGATGCAATAATATATCCCCAAGATTGAACATTATGATATCGCTAATTGCTGCAGTCTAACACATTATTTTTATAATGAGGGGATACTCTGTAGAATGGAGAGGACTGTGTTGTGCCCTCAGTCCTCTCTGAAGATCAATAAGAGTGCCGACATTCCTCAGGAAAACTGGCTTTCCGAGC
The DNA here is from genome assembly GCF_047967505.1 of Dipteris shenzhenensis. Taxonomy (NCBI): domain Eukaryota; kingdom Viridiplantae; phylum Streptophyta; class Polypodiopsida; order Gleicheniales; family Dipteridaceae; genus Dipteris; species Dipteris shenzhenensis. The sequence continues at coordinate 3,352,914 of NC_141597.1, forward strand.
TTCTGAAAGCATGGAAAGGGCTCATATCTCTAATTACTTCCGTGGAGGAGAATCCATACTAAATGGGTAAATGTGAAAAGAAGACCTGGCATAACTGAGATTTCCATGCCTCACACTATCCACGACTCATGTAAGCACCTGTCCTTGTATCCACAATAATCGTATCTCCTGTGCTGACAAACAAAGGAACATTTACAACAGCTCCAGTAGAGAGAGTTGCAGGTTTTGTACCTCCTGCACCAAAGAACGCATTAACTCAAGTTGCACAAAAAGTAAACAGAAATCGATTGCAAGTGACCACTGGAATACAACCCTTGAAATTAACATTCAGGAGTAAAAAGAAGTTTTGCATTACCTTGAGCTGTGTCACCTTTTAGACCTGGGTCGGTTTGAACTACCTCCAGCTTAACTGTAATTGGTAATTCTACATCTATCACCTGTAAGCAAAAGAAACGCTTAATGCTAATTGTCAAAAAAATGCTAACAAAAAGCGTGCACAATTTTAAACTACAAATGACAAAATAAAAGCATCATTGATTAATTATTGGGAAACTAACTCTTAACAGATGTACCAATAGGCTGTGTATTTTTTCCGAGGGGTTTTGTTTTCATTTTACAGTGTTCGTATCACATGTCATAGAGTGTGCTAGACACCTCAAATTCCATTTCATGGGGTGTATGAGCATGATGTAATTAATACTTTGGTCTCATATGCCTTTTTGGTCTTTCACAAATGTGTAGTCTGTACGGTGACTCACATGTCATGGGGATCTTGAAGGAATGCCAATGGAGCCTCCACTCCAAGCTACTCCTTGTGAGAGCAATGCAAAGCACGCGCCGTCCGCAAGTGTCACTGAAGCAGCTCCCGGATTGTTGCAATGTGTTTTCACAAGAGAAAGAGGGAAAGGGGAGATGGGAGAAGGGAGAGAGAAGGGGAGAAGAAGAGGAGAATGAATGGGGGTGGAGTGGCAAATACAAAGGCACTACAAAGGAAACAAGAGAACACCCAAAGACACTCTTGAAAGAGAAGAGGAAGCTTGCATTCCAAACTTGTGCATACAACAATGAAAACCAAAGTCAACCACTTGGTCTTTTATACATGTCTCTTTATACCACTCTCTCTTCTCATTCTTTTGCCATCCTCTTAGGCCCATCTAGCTCCAAGACACAATCTTGGCTCTACAGACTCGCCACTGTCCATCAAATCACATCACTAATCAGCGATGGCATATTGTTAACCAATCGGTTGACAACAGGCGCTAATAACTCTCTCTCTCTCTCTCTCTCTCTCTCTCTCTCTCTCTCTCACCGTGACTTTTCTCCACAAAGTTTGGGCCATACCTTAGTGGAGATTACCGAGACTAGCATTGGAGTCATCCCAACAACTGGCAGAGAGAGGCTTTGATATAGTATGGTATGCGCAGGTGCCCACATGGTTTGATAGCCACAGTATCCAGATGGATAGGCTCCCTCCCTTTCAGTACAGCATGGATGCACCACTGGAGCTCATTCCACATGATGAGATCAACCGTATCATACGGTTAGACCTTCTCCATCTCCACGCATCTCAGGCTTGGGGGAGGTATCAAGAGTTCCCCACTAAGACCCAGCTCTACTATGACCACTTTCTGAGGATATCGGAGCATGGTCTCATCATCAGGCCCCAATACCTCGAGGATAGGAGAGTCTCACACGTCTTGCAGATTGCTATCGGACAGATACGAGTCTCATCCCACCAGTTGCGGATTGAGGAAGGGAGAGCGACAGGCATACCTAGAGAGCAACGGGTCTGTAGACTATGCACGATGGGGAAGGTCGAGACAGAGGAGCATTTTCTATGTGTCTTTCCGGCCTACTATGAGATCCGAGAGCAATGCCACGGTCTCTTTCAGGAGGGGCTCGGCTTCGGACCACTCACACGGCTAATACATTCGGCTCTACCTGATCGAGATGCAGAGACACAGAGATTCCCTTGTGTGGCAGGAAAGAGATCAGCTATAGTTGATGCCTCAAGACACCAAGCTAGACCAAGCGCAGACACGCGTTACTAATTTTTACACATCCGAGCCAGCAACAAATAAAATCATGTACTTGAAGCTCTGGTTCTGAGCAGTAATTGATTGCTCTTTTCCTACTGTTTTGTACTAGCTTTTTGCATTTTTAGCACTTCGCACTCAGCAAGGGCCTTAATGAGCCCTTTGCTTCAGCCCACAGTGGCTTGTATGGGTTACATATATTATGTACCTTGTCTCACCGCAAGGTCTCTCAAAGACGTTAATACATTATTCTTTCTTTCTTTCTTTTTATCTAAAAGGATATAGCAATATGGGACGAAAGGAGCAATGAAACTCAAGTGGAATGCAAGGAGGCAAACAACAATTGAGGGATCGAAGAGTAGTTGCAAATGGATAATAAAGAAAGTACAAGTGTGGCCAATATATGACCCCAAAGTCAACTATTGACCAAGGCTAGGACCAAATGTAGCCTAAAAGGTAGTACCAAGGCTGAGTGGTAACAAACCCCCCTTCATGGTATGGCTGAAGTGTCCTGGATATGGCTTAGGTATATCTAGATTCTATATCATGGTTGCAAATTTTCATCCAAGATGGATATAGTAGTACATGGAGATCAACATCACATAATAAATAGTGCCAAGAGAAAGGCATGTCAAAAGCCTCAAACTTGGTCCGTCGTGAATCTCCGTAAGAACATTTGGAAAATGTGTATCTCCAGCTAACAGGCACTCTCGAAGATAATGATAGTGCACCTCAATGTGCTTGGAAGTTGGTACACGCATGAAAGACAGGATTACACACAACGGCCAAAGCACTCTAGTTGTACTCTAGATCATGGTAAAAGAGATCTGGCGGACATCAAGATCTGAAAGTAACTTACGAAGCCAAATACACTCTAAGGTGGCTGTGAAGGCTGCCTTGTAGTCAGCTCCAAAACTCGAAGTAGAAACTGTAGGCTGCTTCTGGCTGAACCAACGAATGCATGAAGAGCCAAGCAGGAAACAGTTGCCACTATAAGACAGCCTCATGTCAAAACAGCCTGCCCAATCACTGTCCGTGAATGCATGCAAATCCAGTGAAGACAGATCACTATAGAAAAGTCCCAAATGCTACATGGCCTTTAAACAACGTAAGACACACTTCATTGCCTGCCAATACTGTGTGCTAGGCTTGGGCATACTTGTTTAACTAGGAAACGGCATATTGCAAATCAAGCCGCGTATGACATAAGTATATAAGGCAGGCCACAGCTGGATGATAAAGAGCAGCAAATGGGGCACTCCCATCTTCGGATGTTGGAACAAAAAACCTTGATATCATAGCATGTGTGTTAAGTAATCTAATCTATGAGCCAGATGGTATGATTGAGAGAATCAAGGAGTGATCAAGGAGTGAATTGTGAAGCTACATTATGATGTACTTCCAAAGCATGAGCAATGCAATGAAACAATGGTCATTTGATTTCTCTCTTGTCTGGGATCTACTTCTTCATATGAGACTATGTCATTGCTTAGCTTCATTTGCTACGAGCCTCCTTGAATCCTAAAGTCTAACATGGTATCAAAGCGGGCTGTTGCTGCCATAGCCTTCGTGATACTAGTGACCAAGCTCCTTCGTCACCATCTGCTACCTATGTGTTGAGTTCTACCAACAAGCGTGATCTTATTGTCAATTTTTCTGGATTTGCCTGCTATCTAAATGATTTTCACATACACTATGAAGTGACAACAATAGGCAGCCAAAATCTTTTCAACAATTGGATTATGTTTCCTGCAGAGCAATTCGTAGTAAAAGATTCAAAGCTCATGTCTGGAGCTGTGTGCTGCTATTCGCGATTGTCTATGAGATGGTGTGGGAATTGGAACTCAGATCTAGCATCCCCATAGACTTCAATTTGAGAGGCTAGTGAGGGAGATTGTGCAAGGCTTCTCTAAGGAGAGAGGGTTCCTCCAGAGGCTTTGACTTTTCAACTAAAGCGGGTATTTCTATTCGTGATGTTGAGCCGATTGAGTTTCTTTAAGGGAACTACATTTTCTAATTCTCTTTGTGCTTTAAATCTTTATTCCATATGCAACGCCAAGATACTCCCTCAAATTCTTCTTGTCTAAAGATATATATGACTGCCTTACGCTCCTGTTGTGTGGCAACGTGTCATTTCTCAAAGTTTGCCATTGTTTTGAAGACTTGCACCATCTTCAAGGTAGGCCACGCTAGGTAGGCTAGGGGGGGCTGTAGGTAGGCTGAGAGCAGGCGGGGAGGCTAGGAGGGGTGTCGCGACAGGGAGGGGGTGGCTGGAAAGCAGGCGAGGGTGGCTGAGGGGTAGCGGGAGTAGCTGAGGGGTGGCGAGGGGGTGGCTGAGGGGTGGCGAGGGGGTGGCTGAGGGGTGGCGGGGGGGCTGTAGGTAGGCTGAGAGCAGGCGAGGGGGCTAGGAGGGGTGTCGCGACTAGGACGTGATCTACCCGGAAGCCTACCTACCATGCCCCATGGCTCTGAATCCCCGAAGCTCTGCAACCAAGCTAACCTCTACCTCAAGTATTGATGCGTAGATCTTGGACATAACATGTCCAATCATAATGGTCCTGTAGTTTTCCAAACTCATGGGATCTCCTACATTGTGTATGGGTGTGATGGTGTTAAGGGTCCAGGTGTGTGGGAAGCCAGTGCAAACTACTTTATTGAAGAGTTTTGCTAGGATCGGGGCCAAGGTCTCTATCCCATATGCAATGAATACGGTCCATATCCCCTCCTAAAATTTTGCTCGACCATTGTGACGCTCCGGGGCTGCGTGTTTGACACCACTGGCAATGAAAAGCGTGCACGAAGTGAGGCGCGGTACTTACGAGAGATTAGGTGTTGGTTGATTAGGAACATCGTACAATGTGTGTGCGTAGGAGTACTAAGTTTGGTGTCTGTGAGAGGGGAAGGAACTCTCCGTTCCTCAGTGTCTATGAGAGGGGAAGGAACTCTCCGTTCGAGGAACCTCCGCCAAAAAATTTAGAGTTGTTAGTGAATAGAATGTTTAGTAACTCCTCTTCGTTACGGTAGACTTCTTCGGGCAAACCAACGGCAGTACTCACGTATCGTTTCTGCTTCTCTCGGAAGGTGATGCTTAGCCTCGAGTAGGAGTCGTCTGAGTGTATGGCGGCCTCATGGAGAGATCATGTGCCAGCATCCTTGCTTGGAACATATGGGTAGCCCGCTACAATTTGGTGATGGAAGGTCACCCAATCTCCCCGGTAGCCACTCTTATCGCCATCTAGCAAGATATTATTTACACACAATGCACACAATCTGGGAGCGCGGGACGTCAAATTCTAGAGCGACCACCGAAAGGCAAGAAAGTTTCCACAAGGCTTGGCTTGCATGCATTTTTATGTCCTCGCCACGACAAGTAGTCGTGGGATGTATAGTCCACCACCTTGGTCGTTAGCCCCTGTTCCATAGATTCCCTAAGCAGTGAGTTGGGTTCTCCAAAAACAAGCTGGCTTCTTTCTGACAACGAAGTTTATTTCTCATGACTAGCACCTTTCAGATTGCTTATTTGTATGGTGGGTTTTTGAAGCATTAATAGAAGTTTCTTTTCTCTATAAAAAAGAAAAGAAGCTGAAATGCTAGTGACAGTGTGTTGGAACACATTCCGAGAATGCCGGAACCCCCTAGAATTCCAAACTAGGTAAACGTTCCAAATGTTTTGGGACACCTGAACCCACATTACCCCCTACAAGATGGGGAAATGTTATTCGTTGGTTTAAAGTGTTGGAATATAAGGCCACGAGGTATTCAATCGAAAGCCTTCTCTATGTCACCAAGGGGAATGGTCGAGTATGAAACATGCATGTCCTTGTCCCTACACTCATTCTATCTCAGATGAACCCTAAAACATCTCCATGATGGTCCAATAGCTACACCACTGTCATGATGGTCCAATAGCAGCTACACAATTTATCAAACTTGGCTTTATGCATTGTTAGCCAATGTTTACATTCCAAGCTGTTTAAAGGTCCACCTATGTGACCTCTTAAAAGAGCCATGCTATCAAGCTATATACAAGGAGACTCCACCTACAAATCCTCAATCCTACATCAATCATAATCAAAATCTAGCAACTAAGATTTTCCTGATATCTCTTGCTTTCATCCAAAGTGACAAATGCAAGTCATTCAAGACAATTGCGTGTTTCCACAAGGCTAACAAAGAAGCTAGTAGTCTTCTCACAAAAGCTTGGTTTTATAAATCCCAATGACTCGTTAACTTTAAACCCTTTTTTCCTTTTATTCCTAATGTGCCCCCTAGCACTATTAGCCCAACCCTTAGCTTGGCCTAACTTTCTCCTTTATTACGTCGGCTACTAGTTCAACAGCTACTAGAACTTGGTAAGGAGTGCAACACAGCATCGCCAAAATACGTCAAGTTTATCCCAAGTAAAGGTTTCTTAACTCATACATGCTTAAAAACTAGAATTTCACAATAAAAAGAAAACATCTTAACATGTACTTGGATATTACACATATATGCACCACCTTGCAGTCCTCCTGATGTGTAAAGTTATCTAAGATATGAAGAAAATTGGTCTAGAGCACATACCTTTCCATTCCAAGAAAGAACATTGCACTCCATTCCTTCCTTTAACCATTTGTTCTTATCACCAATGTCTGCCTCGTTAAGTCTTGATTCTTCATATGAAACCTAAGGAAGGACAAGTTAGAAAGATATTTTACCACAACTAGTCGATGTAACATATCATATTACTCCATAACTGAAAGCAAGAAGTTAGGAAAGACTCAAAGTAGCATTTTCATAGAAAGTGTAGGAAATAGCTATCAATTGTACAACAAGTGACTTGATATTCCATAACTTACAACAAAGAGATCAAGTGTACAACAAGGGACTTAATATGCTTACAACAAGTGACTTGATATTCCATAGCTTACAAAAAGTGACTTAATATTCCATAGCTTCCAACAAAGAGGTCAAATGTAAGATTTTCTTGATTGAATGGAGCAACAATCGAGTTTTTTAAGTTTGAATGTCTTTAGCATCCTACCATGCACAAATGAAGATTAAGTTTCAAGCAGATTAGAACTTTGGCAGCATGAGACATATTCACAGAGGAATGACAACTTTCCTCATTGGGGTGGTCTCTCCAATACATGATACATAATATGAGAGGTACTCGTGTGGATATCCAAGACTCAATCCCTCCCTCTCACCAAAGACTTGTGTTCTCTCTAGGGGAAAGCGTCTAGGAGACAGCGGCAAGCATAACAGCCTGGAATATATATATAGTGCATTGTAGTATAGTGGATTGCAAGGTATGGCTTGTAGGCACTTTTTACATTCTTACAGATTGAGGAATCCACTGGTTGCATAGCTCCCCACATTCGTTGTTGGCACATGTTTCTAGGACTCTCTATGCTGTCACCATTTGATACTTCTCCCAAGAAAGAAGAATCTTTATTAGATTGTGACTCCGGTCAAAGAATGTTGACTTTAATTAACTAGAATAAGTTTTTGTTACTTTTTCTTTGCATTGGTAAAAGAGAATTGTGGGGCACCCACAAGGGACCAGGATTAGTCTAAGAACTACGAATGCATACATTTGACAAACCTTTAATGAATTAAAGTGTTGCTGTTTGTTTAATTAATGTGTAGGACTTGGAAGAGTGCAAAAAGGCTCACAATTAATGGAGCAAGTGCCAGAAAGCAGGTCCCACAAGGTAAAAAAGCACAAAAAGTGCTAGAAAATGGTGCCTATTAATGAGGGCCCCACGAGGTTCTAAAAAGGCCATTAAAGCTGCCCTAAAGTGGGCAAAGCTGGAAAGCTAAGCTATTTGTAAAAAATAGCTTTAGAAAGCAGGCCTAGCTTTTTGCGAGGCCAAGTTTATAAAAGAAGAGCCTTGGAGCTCCAAGATCATTCAAGAGTTGTACTCAGCTTCATGCCCTTCTCAGAGCCAATTGTACAAAGTTATTTTCTATTGCAATAAAGACCTTCAGGAGGGGGGGGGGGGGGGGGGGGGGGGGGAAGCCCTTCTTTCTAGACCCTTGTGCTGTGTATTGTCTCTCTTCCCCTTTCTCCCAGCTCTCTTTCATTGCTGCAGATCTAGTCTACTGTCCCTGCTCAGTTCCCAGATGGTTGTACCGCTGATTCTAGCACCATAACCCCAATCACTTAGCACGTGCTTGCTGTCAGAGGGAGAGAGAGTCTCCCGCGAACTGTATTGAAGTCACCAAGGGGGCACCCTATCTACTGCGATTTGGATTTCCAGCCCTCCAGGCCTGCTGTGAATTGTTCCAAGAGGAGGAACGTCTACCCATTAGCCCTCTACAAGCTGCAATTTTATTGCACGCAGAGTTTTTGAGGCCTCTGGAACTGTTTTCAGTGGTATCAAAGCCAAGGTTGCTTGGCAGCAATGTGTTCAAGAAGGCACATTCCATCAACTATTCAGCACAAGGCAAGTTTATCCACGCACAGCCCCAGCTATGACTACAGAGGAAGGCAGCTCAGCCACCAGATGACCACGTAAGAGTCATCCTATTGGACTCGATGAAGATCTTGATGAAGAAATTGAATACGAAAGAATCCAGGAGTACCAGTTCATGAAGTACATGCGTCGATTTTTGCACTTGTTCATGGAGATGATAACTAAGCAAGTTTCTTCTTCCCCCAAAGACAGAATTGGTCGCAAGCATTCGCCTGGTTCTAAACAATCTCCTCGGCACCGCCATGCTTCAAGCAAGAATCCCTAAAGTTCTCCTTCAGTTCAAAATATGCTAGTTCAAAGAAAAGAGGAAGGAGTCTAAAGCCCCATAGAAGATGGAGCAGAAAGCACAGAGGGAGATCTCCCAGCTCCATTCCATCTTCTTCCGGTTCTGGTTCTGCTTCTTCTTCTTCTTCTTCTTCTACATCTAGAGAGTGTTGTACTCATGGACACAAAAGGCAAAGATGGAGATCAAAAAAAGGGAATTTAAAGGAGGAGGAAAGTCCATCAAATTTACTACTTTTGATAGAAAGTGTGGGGCAAGTGAGAAAGCTTTGAACTTCATCCGATAGTTCAATATAGCTTTTCAGACAAGTCACTATCGTGAAAAGTCAAAATTGAAGATTGTAGGCCTCCACCTTACAAACCGTGCCAATGCATGATAGGGAGCTCTTCTTGTGGCAGATGAAGCACCTAAGAGGTGGAAGGACTTCAAGAAACAGTTTTTCGAGCAGTCCTTGCAAAAGAAATTTATGATGATGTCCATGTAGCTTGGGAAAGCGTGTCCATTACAACCTCAAAGACCCAATTCCTAGCCTTGATGCAGAGCATGCTTTTGAAGAGATCCAGCATTTACAGAAAGAAGTTTATGTTACCCACCATTTGCAGGAAGAAGTCTATGTTACCCAACCTCCTGGCTTTGAGGTTGAAGGTTCTAAAAGCAAGGTATTCCGCTTCTATGGATTAAAGTAGGCACCCCGGGCTTGGTATTCCCAGATATATGCTTGTTTGCTTAGTCTTGGCTTTCAGAACAGCCCTACTGAGGCTACCCTCTACATCCGTAAGAGGGGGACAGATTTGCTGATTTTAGTATTCTATGTGGGATGACATGCTTGTGACTGGGAGTCTCGGACACATGGTGAGCAAATTGCAGCTTTTAAGCTTGACTTGCAGAAGGCATTTGCTATGTCTAATCTTGGTCTTTTGCATTACTATCTAGGCATTCAATTTGCTAACAGTGAGGGGGGGTATTTTGATGTCACAATCCAAGTATATTGGACAGCTTTCGCAGCGTTTTCAGTTTGAGAATTGCAAGCCAGTATCCACACTATTTTGATGTCACAATCCAAGTATATTGGACAGCTTTTGCAGCGTTTTCAGTTTGAGGATTGCAAGCCAATATCCACACCATTAGAGCCTAGTTTTCACTTCTCATCTGAGGAGGGCAGCGATGCATGTGATGTTACTCTCTATCAGTAGGCAGTTGGTTGTTTGATTTATTTATGCCAAACTAGACCCAATCTTCAATATGTTGTCTCACAGTTGAGCAGATATATGCATAGCCCCTCTACTCACCATTGAAAGGCCGTGAAGCGTGTCTTCAGGTATCTCAAAGGCACTCAGCATTCGGGTCTCCTCTATGAGGCTGAGTCTTCAGTTGTTATGCATGGATTCACTGATAGTGATTGGGCTGGCTGTTCGGACACACATGTGTCACATAGTAGCAACTGCTTCAAGCTTGGTACTTCATGCATCTCTTGCTTCAGCAAAAGCAAACTACAGTTGCTACTTCTAGCTGTGAAGCTGAGTACAGAGCAGCTTTTACAGCTACAGTGGAGTGTGCTTGGCTCCGGAACAGTTATCTTTTTTTTTTCATGAAAGAGACTTCTATTAAGTATGAAAAAAAAAAAAGCGTGAGCAAGCTTGATGCAGAAATACATCATGCTGGACACGAGAAAAAACGCTCTAGAAGAGTAAGCAAAAACTCAAAAGGAGCTGAAGAGAAACCAAGGTTGAGGCTGAAAATGCCACCTCAACCTTGATGTAGTCTCTGAGAAAAAAGGAGAGCCCCTCCATTCTGTAAGGAATATAATCCTCCTGGAAGAGGCTTCCCTGGAGGACCCTTGCATGCTCGCCCAACTGCCCACCAGAGTGTGAATGGTATCAGCCCAAATATTAGCCAAGGTATGAGAAGGCCCAAATATTAGCCAAGGTATGAGAAGGGTGGACCTGTGATCCATTAATGGCCTCTGTGCATCTAGCCCTCTAGATTTTTCGAGCAGTAATACTAGCCAGTATCTCCCAAGCAGAATCCACAAAAGCATGCACTGGTCTATATTGGGAGATAGGCACATCCTCCAAAGAACAAGGCTCAACTAGGTGTAGTCGAATAGAAATGGCCCAAGAAGCATCCTGCCACTCGTAGAAAATCTGAGGACCTTATAAAGAGAGCCAAGCCACTGATCCCCACGTCATGAAGAAATGAGAGGGGGAAAAAGTGCTGAGAATCTTGGCAGCCCCTACCCAAATGACTCTCGCATGTCTGCAGTCCTATAAGCAATGATGAATTGACTCCTCTAAAGATGAGCACCTCGGACAAGTCGAATCTGCCCCAAATTTGGATCTCCACCTATTCACAGCAATCCCTCCATGTATAGAAAGCCAAAAAAATTAAGTAATCTTTCTATTTCTTCGTGATTTCTAGAGCCTTCTCCAAAAGACTCTCTCCAAGTCAACTGAAACCCGATAGCCCTCCCAATGAGGCGATCTGGAAGGTTTCCAACCTCTATAATTGATCTGGAACCTTCTAGCATTACTGACCGTGTAACCAAAGAAAGAAAGACTTCTCTCTTGGTTCCCTGCAATAATCCATTCTCACTCTCCGGGGTCCCAATGAAGATACTTTATGGGAACTCCTCCATAGAGCCACAACCATCATGAACCCAAAATAGAGAGACGAGGGCTCGGATCTATATGCCAAGAAGAATCCTTTGACTCTTCCACAAATGGCATGCCCACAAGAATATCATCTCAAAAAAAAGACAACATGCCACCTGACTGCACATCAAAAACCAAGGCATCCCCCTGTGCCCCCAAGAAAGCAATGACTTCAAGAGGAATACTTGTCCTAGAGAAAGCCCCCATCCAAAGTGAGCAAACCATAGGTCTATCATCTGTAACCACCCAATCATGGGGTAGGGCTGCATCTATCTGAAGTATCATCCCTGCACTTCCTCTGAGGTGACTGATCAACTGTTGTTGACGATCTTCTAGAAGCCTTTTGAAGGCTTTCCAAGAGCCAACCGAAGCGGCTGACCCTCTCTCCCATTTGGACCACTGCATATAAAAAGACAAACCAAGTTGCCTACCATGCTCATCAAGTATGCAATCATTCCCCTCGATAGACTTCCTGTCAATCTCTTAGAGAGAGGAGGGGTAACTCTCCGAAGGGTACTTCTAAAGCTTGACCAAGCTTTCAGAATAGCAACCAAAAGTAGGGAGGATAGAGATCTGAGACAAGTAAAGATCCATCTGGTGTTGTCTCTCCAATCTACACCTGAGGAGGGTCTGCATGTCCGAATGCCCTGAACGAATAAATTTTTCCAAACCACAAACTTGCAAAGCAGGGCCTTGCATTGCAAATCTGCATCTATAATTTTGAGACACCCCTCCTAGTGGGAAGGATCAAGGTCTCCCAAGCCACCCTGGCAATAATCTAGCCTACTTCATAAAAAATTCCTTATATGTCTTATGAGTTGAGTGATGCAATCCCTAGAGCTGCACCAACAAGAGCAAACCTACCAAGCCGTGGCCAACAGAACCTGGTTGACGACCACCACCCTAGATGCAAGGTCTAATCTGGCTGAACTCCAGAAAAGAAGTTTCCTTCTGATACTCTCCAACACCAGAGCAAACTGCTGCGAAGAAGAGATACTCAAACCGACCTGGCATCCTAAGTACCTAACTGACACACCCCTCTGAGTCCAAGTAAAGCCCAAATAAGGACCCCAGGCTAGAGTGTCATCATCACTGACCCAAAAGCCATTGGACTTGTTCCAGTTAATATGAGCACCTGCTGCCGTACAAAACAAGTCCAAGGCTATCCAGAAAGAGGTGAGAGTGTGAGGGGAGGCCTCCAAGAAAAAGCAATGTCATCTGCTAGCTTGCAATCGACGAGGTCCTCTTCCTGTCGGAGCGGTAATCTAAGCCCAAAAATGTCAGCTCGAATATGATAAAAATGCTCATAGCCTCAGCCACAAAAAGAAAGAGAAAAGGGGCAAGAGGGCATCCCTGACGGACTGATCTGGGAATCTGATACTTTTTCCCCTGACACCTCCTATAAGTACCTAGCTGTGGGCAGATCTATACAAAGTTGAAAACTCCTCTAATCCATGCATCTAACAACCCAAAATGATCAAGGGTGCTCTCCAAGAAATCCCAATCTACCCTTTCATATGCTTTTTCAAAGTCCAGGAGAAGAATGGCTATCTTTTGTCCACTGTGCATGGCCCACTCTGAAGCTTCCCAAAAAGAGAATATATTTTAAAAAATGCTTCTGCCATGTACAAATCCCATCTGCGTATCATGAATAAGATCTGAAAGTATGGGATGCAAACGCAAGCTGATTGCATTTGCCAAGATTTTATAGCAAGTGCGCAATAAAGTGATAGGTCTCCACTATGACACTAAATTTCTGCACCCTCCTTTTGGGGTTAGATGTATGAGACCCTCTATAATGTTTGAGATATCATAGCCAAAGAGTGTGTTGGTGTGATGTGTTGGTGTGTAGTACTAGGTGATCTAGTACCAGTTCATGTGTGAGTGCCACGTGTCATTATGGTACTTATCCCATATGCACTGGGTGCTAGTGTGTGAGTGAGTAGCCTATATAAGGCTTGTACTTCACTTATCTTGTCATACTTGATGAATGAATGAAAGCCTTCTTCATGTCTTCATTTGAGCATCATTTCCTCACACCCTAACCTTCTCTCTCTCTCTCTCTCTCTCTCTCTCTCTCTCTCTCTCTCTACACCATGTTTCTAATATGGTATCAGAGCCAGGTTCCAGAGCTGCCACGTCACCCTAGTCCTAACCCTAATTTGAAACCCTAATCCAGTTTTAGCCTCCATCTCCATCTCACCTCAGCCCTGCCTCATTCTACTTCTACCTACAGCCTTTAGTCTCTGTTTTCTGCCTCCTTCACAGCCAGCCACCGCCTCATCTCCTGCTGCCTCCTTTGTCCTCTCCGTGCGAGTATTTTTGGTGTTCATTTTCCTCTCCTTGCTTGCTGGTCGGCAGCTTTCGCGCTTTGAAGGCTAGCTGGTTGGCACTTTCTTCTGCACGTGAGGGTTTCCAAGGCTATTTTGAGGCTGTTTCAGAGCTTTTCGACAACCAAGGCAGCCTCAACTTGCTGCTGCTGCATACCAGACCACCTGCAAGCAGCTCCAGCGCCATAGTCGCCACCACCTCCGAGCAGTTTCCATGCCTCCAAGTGCTGCGTACTGGTCTGGCTCTGCATTTCGGAGAATTCTCTTGCCGCTGTGTGTATTTCAGAGTACACAAGACCTCCGAATATCTGATGCAGACGTCTACAACACATCTACAACAGCCGCCTTTTGCTTTGGTAACCTTCTGCAACAATTCGGACCCATCCTGTTGAACCACCTTCCATATTTCGGACCTATCTCTGCATTTTAAAGCCACTCAGCCCATCAACCAGCAGCTGGAAACGCCGTCTTGCATACGTGGAATTTGATGTTCCATTTCAAAGCCCTAGACCAGCCGACACACTTGCTGGTGGTTTATTTCAGCTGCTGCCCGCCTTCACGAAAGCCTCTTCCATCATGACTTCCTTGTCTTCAAGTTCCCTGCTCGTGGAGAAGTTCAAGGGGGAAGGCTTTCCCACGTGGCAAACCATGATGCAATTGCTGCTTATGCGTGAAGGAGTTCGGGATGTTGTTGAGGATGACCAGGTTGAGTTACTTGATCAACACCACCAAAGGATTTAGAAGCAGCAGAATGCTAAGGCCATTGCCCTCATTGGTCTTTGCTAAGCCGACTCTCTTATCCATCATGTGGATAAGTTTCGAGTCAACAGCTAAGCAGATTTGGAATCACCTCGAGACCTTGTTTGGTAATAAAATCACCAACTCTAAAGTCTTTTTGAAGCTCAAGTTTTATGATTTGAAAATGGAAGAGAGCGATGAGTTCCATGATCATCTAGCCCGGTTTCAATCTCTTGTTCAATAACTTTCAAGTTTGGAGAGCCCACCTAATGATAAATATAAGATGGCTGTCCTTATGAAGAGTATGCATGGAATTTGTCACTTTGAGCACACTCTTGAAGTCCTTCACCTTGCCACTACCACGTTTGATGATTTTGTGGCACTCCTCATTGAGAAGGACCATCGCAATAAGGAAGCCGCTCTTGTCTCTCGTGGTGATCAAGCATTTGCTTCCACAAGCAAATGGAAGACCAACAAGAACATTATTTGCAGGTTTTGCAAGAGGAAAGGACACATTGAATCCTATTGCTTCAAGAAGAAGGAACAGGAACAAGAGAAGCATCATGCCAATCTCTTGGCTGAAGAACAGCTGAACCTGAAGAGCCCCCGGAGGAGATACATGCAGCTACAGGCCTCTCTCTTGAGGACGATGATCCTTTCGACCAAGGTTGGGCTTTCTAGGCCCCTATGCTATGTGTGTTTGTGTTGAGTCAATAAAGGTTCTCAGCCTTGAGTTGTCCCTAGAAACTGCATGTATTTGGAGTCAATAAGATCTGCCCTGGGTTGTCCCCCAAAAATTAACTTATTGTCTTTTACTTTGGTTTGATAGTATTAACCACCCAGTTCAGAGTGAGGGGGAGTGACGAGTGATGGTCTACCCTTGCCGGTTGCAAGTTGACTGAGAAGTCGCTATCACACAGGAGGTGTTGGATAGTTGGACTTGCTCTTTGCAGTATTGCGGTGGATGGGGGATCGGTCTACTCTCGATCCCTACTCTTTGAGCGTTGGGTCTCATACTCTTGTTCTGAAGGGGGGTGTTGGAGATATCATAGCCAACAGGTGATCTATTACTAGTTCATGTGTGTCATGTGTGTCATGTGTGAGTGCCACGTGTCATTATGGGACTTATCCCATATGCACTAGGTGAGGGGGTGTGTGTGAGTAGCCTATATAAGGCTTGTACTTCACTTATCTTGTCATACTCATGAATGAATGAAAGCCTTCTTCATGTCTTCATTTGAGCATCATTTCGTCACACCCTAACCTTCTCTCTCTCTCTCTCTCTCTCTCTCTCTCTCTCTCTCTCTCTCTCCACGATGTCTCTAACATGTAAGTGAGTCAAGCGTCACCGGAGTCCCAAACACCCTGCACCGATGAGGTAATGTGATCCCCAATCATATCCCAAAAGATTAGAAAAAAAGAGGGTGTAAGTCCGTCTGAACGTGGGCACTTCCCCTTATGAAGGCTAAGAAGCGTAGACTTAAACTCTATGTTGGTGAAAGGTGCATCAAGAGAGAACCTCGTAACAGGTTTCACCAACCTAGAAATACACTACCAAATGGACTGCTTAGCATCATCAATGGCCTCGCTACCAGGATCTGCTGAGAGAAGGGAGGCATAGAAATCTGTAGCTACGCGCACGACGGCATCCGGATCTAACTGTCAAACCATGTCTGGAGTTAATGAGATGAGAAACAATATGTCTGGGGCCATGAGTAGAGAAAAAAAGCTTATTGACCCTACCTCCCATCTGGATCCAAAAGGATGCTGGTGCATGAAAGGCATAATCTGCTCTCTGATCTAACAAAATCTACTGATGAGCCCTTGCTGCAGCAACGCACTCCTGAATCCAAGCATCAAGTGGCCTCTTCTACTCTTCCCTCTGGAAGGCTGCCAACTGCTGGTGAACACCAATCTCTTGTCTAAGAATCTCACGTCTCCCGGTACTCGCAAGTAGATGGTAAAAGTCACTAATATCGAGGAGATGGCGCGTGCCAAATGTGGCGAGGAAGGCACCCCACCCTACAAGTGAGAAACCCAGATCTACAAAGCTACATCTATGAGGTCCTCCTCTGCATAAAGGGCATCATGAATCCTAATACTGGCGAACCGATCTCTCAAGTGCGGTTCAAAAATCATCACAACACTACCAGAAAGTGATCCGAAGTAGAAACACCAGGGGCAATGCAAACTGAGCCCCCTTTATCCAAGGCCCAATCGTCAACATAGAAACGGTCAATCCGTGCATGGATACGCATCTGTGGTCTCTTGCTCGAGCAAGAAAACAGAAGTGAGTGTGACTGAGTGTGAAAGGTATCATCAAACCAAGCATCTCTGCCACTGAAACTGAAGAGGAATGCATCCCAAGCTGCCCTCTCCTAGGAGTGAAGGCCACCCTCTCTGCCTCCTTTTTTGTCTGAGGGCAACTCCTCCATGTTGAAGTCTCCTCCAATGACCCACGAATCTACAATGGGGGCCCAGGAGAGTAACTCCTTCCAGAACAGGACACGATCCCCTCTATTACTGGGGGCTAGAGGTTGAGGAATCCAACCTTACATCCTCTATTAAAAGAAGAATCCACTGGGCTCTAGAGGGGAAGATAACTCCATGTCCAACAACCAAGGGGAGAAAAGAGTCTGACATTGAAATGCATGTACCTCCCCTAGTGCCCAAAGAAGGTGTCCAAAAAGTGTGGCCTGAAAGCATTTTACCTTACTTTATGCAATCTCTGTCATCCAGCTTGTGCTTCTGAATGAATATGACATCAATGGAGCCACCACTAAGACCTGGATGAAGCCGATTCATGATCAGCTGTCCACGAGAGCGATGAGGGACGCCACCATGTCCCTGTATGTTCCAACTAGCAATCCTCATTGACAGGAGGAAGTAGCATGGAACATCTTACTTGACCTAGTCGCGGAAATAAACCCCTCAATGGGGAAAGACCTCTTGCTCAAAGAGCAAGGGAGGAAGCCGAGTGGGGGATACTTCAGCCCCCCACACCATGGAGGGGGGTTTGTAGGCCATTCTATGGGCTATCCATAGGTGCCACTCATTCCTTGGTATGTGCCTTGTAGGCCTAGTTACAGTAAATTAGGTCCGTTGGTACAGTTAGTACACACACCACTTAGGACACTTAGGACACTTAGTCCAGTTAACACACTTTGCCCTAGGGTTCTATTGTATTGGCTCTCTCTTGTATTTTCACTCAGTTTTGCAACAACTCATTACAATAGCTCGTTTTTGCCTCCATTCCTTGCATTCTTGAGCTTTCTTTGCTTCCCCTAGCCTACAACTGAATGCTGCATCTAACTGCAGAGGAGATGCCCCAAGCTTAGCCCGGATGATCTAATGAGGGACAGATGGCTTGCTACATATCATCCGTGAGAGTAGGAGAACCTGTAATCTCTCCACTCAAGTTCACTCTGTGTCGGTCTGGTCCCCAACAAGTGCTACCATACATGCCCACAGGTCAGACCAAGGAGTCGAAAAGGAGAACCTTGGTCTGCGGGTCCTGAAAGTGCGAGTGGAAGCATTGTCTCTCCAATTGGTGGACCAGGGAAGCGTAACCTCTACTCAGGCAGGCTTGCATCGCCAGTCTCATCGTGAAGAAAACAAAACTTCCAAGTATGTGTATGATGAAGCGATCTCAATTGGTGCCCCATCAAATATAAATTGCTCTCTGTGTGCGGCTGCTCTAGAGGTGTTGAAGATCATAACCTTGGTCTTACCCAGGTTGACCCTCAAGTCATGAGACTCACAAAAAACCAGTAGTGCATCTAGTTGTCTCTGGAGCCCCTTAGCGGACGAGGATAAGAGCACCACATCATCAGCGTACAAAAGGATCCGTACAAAAGGATCTGAAGCAAGTAACAAGTGAGAGAACAACCAGCACCTCATAGTGTCCTCATAAAAGACTCAAGCTCGTCTATGTAGAGGCCAAACAAGGTCGACCTTGCTTGACCCCAGTGGTGCTCAGGATCTCATCTACCCATCTGCCCCCCATCCAAACCCTACCAGAAACCCTCTCATAAAGTGCCATAACAGCCCAAACTATCTCTGGCCCATATCCCAGCTCCTGTAACCTCCTGATGAGGCGTGCTTGAGGTACTGTATCAAAGGCTTTTGGTAAAATCCACAAAGCAGCAATATACCCTCTGTCTCAATGTCCTGGCCTCCTCTATGATGCTCCTAAGTGTCAGGATCTGATCCATGTCCCATGGTCACATCGAAAGCCTGCCTGTCCATCTGCTCTAAGTCCCTGCATCGCTACATAGCAACTAAACTCCATATCTAGCACCAAAGCATATAGCTTGGACATGACATGCTCGATCATAATGGTCCTGTAGTTTCTTTGGAATTATTACTGAAAAGAATGTTCAGTAATTCATCCTCGTTTCGGCGAACAAAGTTCCATTCCTTTTGGCGAACTAGACGATGATACTCGCGTGTCTGATTCACTTGGTAGGCCATGTTGGGATTCAAGTCAGAGTTGTTGGCAAAGAGCCTTACACTCATCATAGTACCACCTATTACATGGCATGGAACCTAAAGGCAGTGGATGGTTAGAACGTGTGGTGTATGGGAATGCGTGAAGGGCGACTTCGTGCAATGTTCAACTAATCAACGCGGTCCTCTAGGAGGGGTATGTGGTTAATATAGGTGAGAAAAGTGTAGATCCGTGCAGAGTATATGGGTGAGAGGCATGGTCGAAGTGTATGTCGTGATAGGTAGTGTAGGTGGGTGGTGTGGTGTGTAATGAAGGGAAAAAAAAGGCCAAGTTTAGGTGGAATATGTGGAGGGACTATATAAGTCTCCATCCACCCCCTACTCTTATCTACTCTCCCTTCCTCCTTCTTGCCAACGCTCACACTCTCTCTCTCCTCCCTCTCTCTATCTCTATCTCCTCATCCTTCTCTCTCTTCCTCTCTCCTTTCCCTTCTCCTCTCTTCTCTTCCCTTCCTTCTGCTATTCTCTCCCCATCTCCAAATCCGCCCCTTTCCCCTTCACTACATTGGTATCAGAGCGCCTTCCTAGGACCCTAAGCCTTTCTTCTCATTCCAAGATGAATCTCTGGAGTTGCTAGCAGTACTATGACGACAATAGCACTGAATAGCTACAGCAAGACCAAAGGAACACCATCGTACAACCGTTGAAGAAGCTAGACACCATCGTACAACCGTTGAAGAAGCTAGACCTCACCCTTTTTGTTTAGCATGCATATGGAATGCTTGGACGTGATGTAGCTTCTAGCAAGCTCTCCCAAATCAACCAAGGCTTTCTGCTGCCAGTCTTCCGTCCGTTGAGCCTGTCAGAGTCTTCCATCCGCTGAGCCACATGAGGCCGTTTGCCTTTCGTCTGCCGAAGACTTGTCTATTGTCCACCCTTCTGTCTGCTGCCGTCCATGCGCTCCCGTCGTTGCTGCTGTTGTTGCTCTTGTGAGGCTGTTCGCTCCCGTCGTTGCTACTCATCCATGCCACGCCACGTCCTGGCGCCAGCCCATCGCGGGTCTCCTACAAGCGCCATCTCCGTAGCCAAGCCCGCCTTGCCATTTCAGTTACCCACGCTGCTACCGTGTCGCCGTCGCAGTCACCCCAGCGAGCCCTTGGTCCATGGATCCTAAAAGTGCGAGCGGAAGCATTGTCTCTCTAGTCTGGCCAATGAAGCGTATCCCCTATCCAAGCGGGCTTGCATCGCAGGTCTCATAGTGAAGATGGGTCCGGAGAAGACAATCCCCAGATACGTGTATGATGAAACTATCTCAACAGGTGACCCATCAAACGTGAACTGCTCCTGGTACATGATGGCTCAAGATGTGTTGAAGACCATAACCTTGGTTTGACCAAGGTTGACCTTCAAATCATGAGACTCACAAAAGGAGTGTAGTGCGTCAAGGTGTCTCTGGAGCCCCTCTACTGAGGGAGACAAAAGGGCCATGTCATCTGGATACATCAATATTTAGATCAGAGTACTAGCAAACACCCCAATAGTACTCATGATCTCGTCTGTCTACCCTGACCCTGCCCAGACTCTGCCTGAGACTCTCTCATAAAGTGCCATGACAGCCAAAATGATCTCTTGGCCATAACCAAATCCTGTAGGCGGCAGAGGAGGCGGGCTCTCGGGACCGTATCAAATGCCTTGCGGAAGTCCACAAAGCAACAGTAAACCCTCTGCTTCCGTGCCCTCGCCTCCTCGATGATACACCTTAGCGTGAGAATGTGATCCATGGTCCCATGATCCCGCCGAAATTCAGCCTGTCCTGCTACTCTAAGTCCTCGACACTCTGCGAATCGACTAATCTCAGAATCAAACACTGATGCACAAATCTTGAACATGAAATGTCCAATCGTAATGGTCATGTAGTTCTTCGGGCTCATGGGATCCCCTGTCTTGTGGATGGGTGAGATCGTCTTAATGATCCAGGTGCGTGGAAACCCCAAGCAAACCGCTTCATTAAAAAGCTTTGCTAAAATCGGGGCTAGGAGATTAATCCCACATGCAATGAGCTCAGTGCATAGCCCCTCGCCATTAAGAAGTTTCATTACGGCATCCGTCACTCCCCAATAGTAAAGAGGGTGCAGGAAGTGGGACGTGGTATATGTGAGAGGTCAGGGGCTGGCTAATTTGGGATGTCATATAGTGTGTGTACATAATTATGCCAAACCTGGGTTCTCAGTGAGAGGTGAGTGAGACGTCCCCCTAGAAATCTCCACCAAAAGTCATTAGAGTTGTTACTAAACAAAATGTTCAGTAGTTCCTCCTTGTTCCGACGAACGAAATCTAGTTTCTTCCTACGTACCAATCGACAATACTAGCATAGCGTCTTTGGTTCACTCGAAAGATTATTTTTTGCTATGAATCTGAGCTGACGGCGTAAAGCCTTATACTCATCATCGTACCAACTATTACAAGGTACGGTCCCAGGTGGCGGTGGACAAGTAGAGCAAGTGGTGTGAGGAAAAGCGTGAAGCGCAGCCTCGTGTAGGTGATCAGGGCAACACGATCCTTTAATAGGGGTATGAAATCAATATAAGCGAGAAGTATCTACAGACGGCCTGAGTAAATAAGTGAGTAATCGCGGTCAAAGTGTATGTCATGATATGTGGAGTAAGAAATCAATCGGGTGGAGGGTGTTGTGCAACGGGGAATGGAAATACTAAAGAATAAGTAGGTATGATCAGCTCCTAGGGGGAGAGGTGCTACAGTGAAATCAATGATGCGAGATGTGAAGGCAGGGGATCCCATGATATAATCAACAACGCTAGAGCCTCCCCCATGTGGGAAGCATGTGAGACTACCAGAGGCAGGCCATCTATAAAGACCATTATAGATGACGGAAACATGCATCCTGCCGAGATCTAGAAGGGCTTGCCCATAAGATGTGATCGGCGTCTATCAGCCGAAACACGTAGCATACATGCACCCTCAAGGTCAATGTCTAGCAATAGAATGGAATCATCCCTGAAATCAAGGAGTGGTACCTGGCGGGCGTTTGTCCTCGCGTTGAAGTCCCCAACTAGGAGGACTTCTTCACGACTCAAGAAATCAACAATGGACTGCTAGAGGGCTGCAAATGGAGATGTCTCAATCTCATCTTGGATATCTATAGCAAAGTGAGAGGTCTCGGGCATAGTTAGGTCCGTACGCGTACAGATATTTTTTCCATATGGTATTCCGTACGGCCTTCCATACGAGGTTTTTTTTTTTTAGAGTTTTTTTTTTTTCCCCCCTATACTATCTCCTCGAAGGCTCTCACCCCTGAACCCCTGCCAGGGGGGCCAGCTGGGGCCCCAAGGCCCCAACAAGAATAAGAGGCTTTCACACAATGACCTTTCTACCATCAACGATCTCATTGATAGACCTCATCTGACATGCAAGTCAGGATCCATCCAGTGTCCCGAGCTCACACATGGCTTCTCCTCATATGGGGGCCTTATAACTTGAGCACCTTGGACCACTGGTGGTTACCAGGAGGGTGGGGCATTGAGCATATCTAACACCCCCCCTCAATGTCCACTCGTAGGTGAACTACCTTCTCGACGCAATGCCAAGTCTCTGAAGATGACCGTGAAGCTGATCCTTCGAAAATGCATTTTTTAGCACTATTCCGTACGCTGCTAATCCGTACTCCGTACATTGTTGGCCGACTTTTGCTCTGGTTGGCCTCAAGGATGGTCTTAAGGAGGAGGAGGATGGCACTGATGCAGATGATGATGAGGATGAGGATGAGCAAGAGAATGAGGATGAGGATGCAGCTTGAGGCTTGAGCCTCATCGGTTGTGAATTGTGATGCATTTCAATTTTCAATTTTATTTCCGCGTTGTGGGAGCCTTTTCTTATATGATGTTTTGCCTTTGATGTTTTGGTGTAGTACCTACTTTCAAGTTTCTACTGCCTACTACCTTTGATCATGATGTTTGGTGTAGTATTGATCTATCATTGACACTATGTATCAGAATCCAGATTCCAGATGACTCTGGTCTCTGAAGGCTAGACTCTTTGAACTTCCATGAATCATGATTCATGACTTTAATATTAATACAAGTTTCAAGTTGAAAGTTTTGTAGCTCTATGTCAATGTAATGTATATTTTTCAATATGTTTTTGGGTAAAATTAGGGTCACGTATGTTTCAGCCCTAGGGGCTGAACCATACTCCAATCATCTTCCATACTCGTATGACGTATGCGTATGGTAACGTATGCAAAAAACTATGGGCTCGGGAGGGAAGTAGCATACTGCGACAAACAGATCCCGACTGTCCATGTGTTAGATCCGGATCCAAAGAAACCTGGAATGTGCATCTCTCTGCTCTACTGAAATGGTCCCCAAAAGGTCGGATATATAAAGAACTACTGTAATGAAGGGGAAAAAGGGCCAAGTTAGAGGTCCTTTAGGTGGAAAATGTGGAGGGACTATATAAGTCTCCATCCACCACCTACTATGTACTTTTTGATGTGACATCTAATCCTATCTACTCTCCCTTCCTCCTTCCTGCCTACGCTCGACTAGGCACAGTGTGACGTCAGAGGCCAATCATCCATCGCAGGGTTTTTTCGACCTCCCATTTGATGGGCCCTCTATGATTGGCCTCTGACGATCACCACAGGCATATATATATATTTGTATCTCCCCCCTTCTGCTCCATTTTTTTGTGCCATTTTTTGTATCATCTGGAGATAGATACACATTTTTTGCACCAGGACTAGACACACCGTCCTTCATAACTTTTTTGAAGAAACGGTTGGCCGGACCGTTTTGAGACCGCCACCGTTATGCTCATTGTACTAGTTATCTTTAGTCTCATAGACCTTCATGGTCTCCCGAAGACTTTAATAAAATTTCTTTCTCTCTCTCTCTCTCTCTCTCTCTCTCTCCCCCTAGCCTCTCTCTCTCTCTCTCTCTCTCTCTCTCTCAGCTCCCCCCCGCCTAGCCTCTCAGCCCTCCCGCCTAGCCCTGCCACCTCTCAGCCAAGCCTCTCCGCTCCCCCCCCCTGACTAGCCTCTCTACCTCTGCCTACCGTCTAGCCTCGTGGCCCCTTAGCCTCTCTCTCCGCCTCTTCTCCGGCTCTGCTCCCCCTGTGCGCTGCGCGCTGCCCTGCCCCTGCTCCACTGCTCCGCCTCTCCCACTGACCCGCTGCCTCTCGCTGCTCCGCCTTGCCCCGCCTGCTTGCGCTGGAGCTAGCACCAGCAGCAGCCGCCTGGTACGCGCAGGGCCACCAGCAGCAGCCGCCTGGTACGCGCAGGGCCACCAACAGCAGCCAGCAACACTCAGCAACACCAGCAGTAGCCGCACCATCCAAACCCGCCCCCCCCCCCCCCCCAACCAATTCAGCTCCGCTTCACCCCAGGGCTCCCATCACTTCCTGACATACAGCCCCAACCATGTCAGTGAATGCCAGGAAAAAAACAAAATGCCAGAAATGCAGAAATGAAGAAGAAGATATGACAGCATGTAAGTCAATTTATTTTCTGCCTTCACAATAAAATACAAAACAGGGATTATAGTTGCAGCTATCATCATGCCGACACGAGGTTGTGTCGAAGACAAATGGGGAAAACAGGCCTTGGACAGCGCTATGCAGACATATTCATCTGGCACAACTTATAAGACAGCAGCAAATGTCCTAGCTAGCCTCAGTAAAATCTGCACTACTCTTATTGAGAAAATAGATGAACTAGAAGCAACTAATGTGGCCCTACTTAGTGAAAAGTCAGTCGTGGATAAAGTGCTAAACAAGGTGAAGAAACACAGCGGGAAACTCCATGAAGAATGGAGAAGAGAAAAATCTAAGAGAGACGAATGGGAGATAGAGAAAACATGCCTCACAGATAAGATGCAAGTAATGGAGTTGGAAATACAGCAGCTCAAAGAATTGAAAGGGATTCCTCGAGACACATGCAATGCAATGGATGAGCTGAAAAATGAGAATGCCAATCTCCGCAAAGACATAGCGGCTCTGCAGTCTGCTATGCAAGGGAAGCACACTGAATTAAAACTGCAAATCAGCAAAGGGGAAGCCAAAATGTTAGAATGGAAGGACGTGGTGAAGAAAAGCACAGCCGCCCCTAAAAAAGAGATCATCTCAGATGCCCATTGGGTGACACCCCTATGGATGATGCAAAATCTCTGTTTACCAAAATGGGAGTCAATATCACATGCGAGGCTGCTTGGAGGGTAGGCAAAGCAGATGCCCCCACAAGGCTGCTAGTGATCAAGTTCCGAACTAAAGGAGACAGGTCCACTTTCATGAGCATGGGAGCTACGCTGAAGGGCAGGAGGACCTTCCTAGACGATGATCTCACCATACTACAGCAGGAACATCGTAGGGAGGGTATGGTGAAGGTAATGGCAGCAAGACAGGAAGGGAAATGGGCGGTCTACAAAGATGGGAAAGTAATCATACGCGAGAGGACAATAAGATCAGATAGAGACGATGAGGAGGATAAAGAAGAGGGGGAATTATGACGGTTCAGAAATGATGCGCTGGGCACACAGAAGTTGCTGAAATTAGCAGTTTGGAACTGTAATGGCACTCTGTGGCCTGACCCAGGAGGGTTCTTGGAGACCTACGCTGACCGCAACATGATTTTCTACACAGATACACATGAGAGCCCAGAGAGAGGGCTACCCACGGTGACAGGATACACATGGGAGTCAGCCCACCGGATGGAGATGAGAAGAGACAGCGGGGTTCAAGGCTCAGGAGGGGTGGCTGTCCTCTTCAAGACGCATCTAATACCGCTTATATCGGTGGCATGGAAAGAGGAACATGCCCGACATGTGGATACGGATCCAGCTACCAGACTCCCGTCCTCTCTTCATTGCAGTCTGTTACTTCCCTCCCATGACGTCGACGTATGCATGTGAGGTCTCCACAAAGGGGAACAGCCCATTTGAGATGATTCACGAGGACATCATTGAGTTCTCTTGATTGGGTGACACACTCCTCTTGGGAGACTTCAATGCACGGACACGAGATAGACAGGTGGGCCTCCTAGACTTCGCACATGAGGGGGAGCCCCACCTAGTTCCAAAGCTCGATGCAGAGGAGCTTGGGATATTGAGGCACTCAGCAGAGACTAGACCTATGACAAGATATGGACAGCACCTGCTAGAGTTGGGCGCAGTAGTACACGTTTTGATCATCTACAATGGCCGGACAAGATCAGGGAATAGACAGCATGGTCACTTTCTTGAGTTTGCACTCCTTGCTACAGCTTGTCATGAAGAGCCTTTGTGCCATAAAGATGCTTTTGACAGCAAAGAGTGGATGGATGCAATGAAAGCTGAGTTACAATCTATTTGATCATCTACAATGGCCAGACAAGATCAGGGAATAGACAGCATGGTCACTTTCTTGAGTTTGCACTCCTTGCTACAGCTTGCCATGAAGAGCCTTTGTGCCATAAAGCTGCTTTTGACAGCAAAGAGTGGATGGATGCAATGAAAGCTGAGTTACAATCTATTGCCAAAAAATGACACATGGGAATTAGTAGATCTCCCACCTGGCAAGCATGCCATTGGAACGCGGTGGGTCTACAAATTAAAAAGGAAATCTGATGGCAGCATAGATCGATACAAAGCCCGTCTTGTTGCAAAAGGGTATGCCCAACAACAAGGCATTGACTTTGAGGAGACATTTGCTCCCACATCCAGGATTACTACCATTCGATGTGTCATTGCCATTGCAGCCCATCATCATTGGCAAGTGCACCAACTTGACATCAAGACCGCTTTTCTTCATGGGGATCTGCAGGAAGAAGGTGGAGGATCGAGCATTGTAGACTATATACTAGGGCCACTGGCCTTTGCGCCGAGGATAGTCGACTTTACAGTGCCTCTGCCCCCAATTGGAAGGCACAGGATCATGAAGGACTACGGACAGAGCATTTCTCACATGGGCATGAGGTCCTAGCCCCGATTTTGGCACGGATGTTCAATCACACAGTATGCCACGGTTTTCCACCTACCCGGAGCACCACCACCATCGTACCGATACACAAGGCAGGGAACCCCATGGATACCAGAAACTACCGCACCCTCATGATTGGTCATACTTTGGCCAAGATCTATGAATCAGTGCTGGAGAGGGAACTTAGCAGCCACACGGAGCTTCAAGGGCAGCGAGCACTAGGACAGGCAGGCTTCCGGAGACAGCACTCTACTTTGGATCACATCTTCACTCTGCAGACTATCATTGAGGAGGCTAGGTCCATACATCAGAAAGTCTACACATGCTTTGTAGACTTTCGGAAGGCCTTCGATACCATCCCGCAATCTCGTCTTATCACGAGACTTCGTGAGCTACATGTCTCGGACTCCAAGATCTAGGGAGTCATGAGTCTATACGAGTCTGTTCGAGGGAGAGTTCGAGCCCCAGCATTGGGTGGACAGTACTATAGGGGTGAAGCAAGGCTGCCCCCTCTCCCTGACGCTCTTTGGACTCTACATTGATGAGATCACATCTTTCTAAGACCATCTGGGGGGGGGAGGGTTCGCCACTGGCTGATCTCATGATAGAGATATTGTTATATGCAGATGACATAGTACTCATATCATCATCAGCAGAGGGCTTACAGAGACATCTAGATGCCTTGGAGGTGTTCTGTAGAGAGAGGGACTTGACAATCAACCTTGGAAAAACCAAGGTTATGATCTTCAACACCTCATGGGCGGTGCTTCACCGACACAATTTCACATACAGAGATGCCTCAGTTGAGATAGTGAAGTCCTACACATATTTGGGTGCGGTTTTCTCAGGACCCCTCTTCATGATGACCCACGCCGCTAGAGCACGGCTCACACGGGGACGGGGCGCATTGGCCCGTCCGGAGAGAGAGAGTTTCCAGGCCCACTTCCAAGACCCTCCGACGAAGGGTTGGCTTTTTACACCCTTGTCCGACCAACAGCCATGTATGCTGCACCCTTTTGGAGGTGTGACCTCCCGATAGCAGAATGGAGGACATTTGAGAGGCTGCAGGTTCTCATGGGCTCCAGGATATTCGGAGCAAGCCCTCAATCCCACATGAGATGAAACAGGCAGAGTTCACGATTACACCCCTTCAAATTGATGCCATCTTCCAAACAGTGACATACATCCACAGAGTTTGGGCCCTACCTCACTGGAGACTACCGAGAGTGGCCTTATAGGCTGCCATACGCTTGGCAAAGAGCGGCGCAAACATGCGGTATGGACGCATAGGCACATGGCTAGCGAGGCATGGTATTCAACTAGATAGGCTCCCCCCTTTTTAGTACAATATGGATGCACCCCAGAGCGACTCCCACGCGATGAGATCAACCGTATCATATGGCTAGATCTCTTGCAGCTTCACACATCACAGATATGGGGGAGGGGGACCAAGCGCTCCCCACTAAGATGCAATTCTACTGTGACCACTTCCTGAGAGTATCGAAAGATGGGATTATCATCAGGCCACTTTACCTTGAGGACAGAAGGGTCTCCCACGCACTCAGGATCACCATTGGGCAGATGCGAATCTCCTCCCACCAAGTCAAGATTGAGGCCGAACGTGCCGCACGCATACCCAGAGAGCAGAGGATATGTATGATATGTGATATGGAGACAGTTGAGACTGAGGAGCACTTTCTGTGCATCTGTCCGGCCTACTATGAGATACATGGACGCTACCACTACCTATATCAGGAGGGGACTGTGGATTTGGCCCACTCTCGCAACTTATACATTTTCCAAGACCAAGTGTTCATAGGGCTCTACTTGATGGAGATGCGCCAACACAGGGAGACCTTACTGAGGCAGCTTCGAGCACGGCAGACACCAGATGGGTCACAGGTTGTAGGGGCAGACCCCACCCAAAGGCAGGTCACGAATTTTTATACATTTGAGTCAGCCCCAGGACACAGTGGGATTGAGGAGGAGGAGATAGCTGATACGAGGACAGCATGGCTCAGCCACCGACGACCACACACGATGCGTATAGCTGCCAGACCACGCATCATTGAGATCCGACCCATTGCTGCCCTCCTAAGAGGGGACCGCCAGAGGTGTGGGATCACAGTAGATATAGCCCGTCGGGTCCTCAGATCGAGACGATCGTGTCCACCGCTGCCACGCGAGACTACTCGACAGATACAGATCCGCGACATCTTCACGACCCACAGGAGGGACGCTCTGATACCAGGCGCCGGATCTTGATACCGGGCCCCAGCTTGAGCTTCAACTCAGTTGGAGAATTTGAGCTTGAGTTCTCAGTCCGAGCTAGGAGTTCTGTTTAGCTTAGTTTTCAGCAAAGGGCCCCAGCGTGGCCCTTTGCATCAGCCCTTAGTGGCATGTATGAGTTTCTTTTTTATGATGCTGTATCACTCTCTCCCATATGCCCGCGAGGTCTTCCGTGGACGTTGATATATCTTTCTTTCTTTCTTTCTTTCTCCTACTCCCCTATCTCTCTCCCATAGTGCCCAAAAACGGCGTTTCTGGGCACCCGAAATGGTTCACCGTTTCTGAAACCAAAAGCGGCATTTCAGACATGTCTTTTTTGTTTTTTTGGGTGGGGGGGTGGGGGAGGCTTTTGAAGTGCCTCTGAAATTTAAACAAGGAAACGTATATATAGAGCAGCAATAAAAGAGCTTGTAGACACCAATGCTCAGCTATAGAAGCAAAAGTACAAGAACACACACACACTCATCTTAACCACCGAGTAAAAAGTTAGAACCCCGTCGGCGGGTAGGGCAGTTTTGGCTCTCCCTCTCCAGCCTCTCTTCTTACTCTCCTCTCATCCTACAACCCTCCTCTCAGCCCGCTGCCCCTCCTCTTGCTCTCCTCAGCCCTTGCCCTCTCCTCTCCTCTCCTCCTTGCTCTCCTCAGCCGTTGCCCTCTTCTCCTTGCTCTCCTCAGCCCTTGCCCTCTCCTCTCCTCCGTGTTGTCCTCTCAAGCCTTGTTGTATGACATATGTATTAAAACAATTTACATATATAATATATATTTTATTAACCTTAAAAACTGAAACCCCATTTCCGCCATTTCTTCTGGTGCCCGAAACTCCAAAACACCGTTTCCCACTGGTTTCCGTTTCCTCGTTCCTGGGAACTATGCTCTCTCCCCTTCTCCTAGTCTATCCCCCTTTCTCCAAATCTGCCCCTACCCCAAGCACTTTGTGTTCCTTCAGCTTGTTGTCTTACTCCCTGCACTCCACTCCCATTCCATTGCTTACCGCAACCAACCGTGGTATGAAAAGAAGGTTCTCTTGCTCCTAACTGCCTCCCCTCGTGCTCAGCCATTGCTCCTAACTTCCATTTTGCTCCAGCTCAGTCTAGTGCGTCATTTCATCGCAAAAAACCTGTTTTTTGAATAGAAAAACAGTCCAACGGCTGTTTTTAGGCTTTTTCAGCTCCAATTTCAACTTTTTTTGAAATTTTCGAGCTGTTTTCATTAAAACGACACCTTCTCGTATCATTTCGACGCCGTCCGTACAATTGTATGGACAGGCGTGCAGCGCTGCCAGGAGTCCGTACGAACTGTCTATTAGAGAAGAGAGTGTGAGAGCAAAAGAGCTGAACGTAGTGCTTGCAATAGAAGAAGTAACTGAATACAAGAAGTGGGAAAGGTTTTGTCTAAGTGACAAAACCTTATCCTTCACTAACCGTAGTTAGTGAACTAACTATGGTTAGGGGGCAAAACCTCTAAGGAGGGAAAAGTGCCCCTAGCCTACTTATTACATTACATTGGTCACTGCTACATTATAATAATAATTCTAACACCCCCCTGCAGTGCCAATGTCATGTACAAGGAAATGATCAATCACCAAAAGGAGATAAGTTCACGGCACTGCAAAATGCCTCAAACTTTTCACGTGGAAGTGCTTTGGTGAAGATGTCTGCAACATTGTCATGTGTTGACACATAGATCATACTGATCTCTCCTGCATGCAACTTCTCTCTGACATAGTGATAGTGAACCTCAATGTGTTTCGTGCGAGCATGAAACACTGGATTCTTTGCCACTGCTATAGCACTCTGACTATCAGTGAGAATCGGAGAAGGACCCTCCAATGAAAGATGAAGATCAGCAAATAAACGACACAGCCAAACACATTCAACTGTCGCTATGAAAGCTGCCCTGTACTCAACTTCACATGAGGAGGTAGCCACTGTAGACTGTTTCTTGCTCAACCAAGAAATGCAAGTATGTCCTAGAAAGAAACAATTCCCACTGGTGGACTGGCTAGTATCATAGTCTCCAGCCCAATCTGAGTCACTATAAGCATGCATCTGCAAGTCCCCCCCCGGGAAACATCAAGCCAAAAGACTTAATACCTTGCAAGTAACGGAAGATGCGTTTTACAGCCTGCCAATGCATAATCTTTGGGCTGTACATATACCTGCTCACCTGAGAAACTGAAAACTGAATTTCAGGTCGTGTATTGCAGAGATAAATGAGGCATCCAACAGCCTGACTATAGAGTGTGACATCAATTGATTCACCCGCATCATGCATTGTAAGCTTCAGCCCCGGCTCCATGGGAGTGGACATAGGCTTGCAATCATGCATGTTCAATATGTCCAAGAACTTTTGAACATACTTGGACTGAGACATAACAATGCCACGTTTCTCTTGAATAAACTGGATCCCCAAAAAGAAATGTAACAAGCCCAAGTCTGACATATCAAATGTAGCTTTCAATTGGACTTTGAAATCTGCAATTACTTCCTCATTTGATCTGGTGAACAGCATGTCATCTACATAAAGAATGATGACCAAAATATCCCCCCCCTCCTTCTTGATGTAGAGGGTGCTCTCAGTTGGACTATTGTGCAACCCCTTGCTGGTTAGAAAGGCATCAATTTTGGCATACCATGCACGTGAGGCTTGTTTCAGCCCATACAAAGCTTTATTCAGCTTGCATACCTGAAGTGCATTTCTTGAAATTTCAAAGCC
Source organism: Dipteris shenzhenensis (assembly GCF_047967505.1). Taxonomy (NCBI): domain Eukaryota; kingdom Viridiplantae; phylum Streptophyta; class Polypodiopsida; order Gleicheniales; family Dipteridaceae; genus Dipteris; species Dipteris shenzhenensis. Next base: position 3,384,834 of record NC_141597.1, read on the forward strand.
CGGAGGTTGTTTGACATAAACCTCTTCCAACAAGTCTCCATTAAGGAAAGCTATTTTAATGTCCAATTGATGAACATTCCATTCAAAATTTGCAGCCATGGCTATAACTGACCTGATGGTGGTCATCCTGGATGTAGGAGCAAAAGTCTCCTCATAATCTATGCCTTTTTTTTTAGCATATCCTTTTGCAACCAGCCTTGCCTTGCCTTACCTTGTACCGATCAATGGACCCATCTGGCTTTCTTTTGACTTTGAAAACCCACAGTGTACCTATGGAATTCTTACCTGGTGGCAAATCCACAACATCCCAAGTCTGATTTTTATGAATGGACTGCAACTCATCGTGCATGGCATTCATCCAATGCACATCATTTTTTGCTTCTTCAAATGTCTTAGGCTCCTCCTCATCAAGAAGAGTACCTGCATAAGCTGATTCAACTGAATGAGCTCCCTCCATGTGCCTTACTGCACTACGAGTTCTGTCAAGCAATGGAGCTTCAAGCCCTACTCTCCCTGAGAGTCTGAAGCAACCAATGCGGGACTGTTTTGGCTGCGTGTATCTCTTCAATTTCTTGCCTGACAACTTCATCCACACCCTGAGGTTGTACCAATTCAGCTCGGGGATGAATCTGTACTTGTGGAGCTGGCGGAGGTTGCTGTAAATTCTGAGTTTCAGCGGGGGAACCAAATGCTATAGGAAGCATCCCCCAAAAAAATCATCTAAAGAGGTCGGAATCTGAAATTCAGCATGTGTATGTGCAGAATTTTCAGAGAATATAGCATCTCTAGCAAGATTGTAGAGACGATAGCCTTTGCTTTGTGAACTATATCCCGCACAAATGCATTTTAGTGCCTTATCAACAACCTGTGTCTGAACTCCACAGGAACGTGGGCATATGCTACACAACCAAAAACTCTGAAGTGGTCCACTGAAGGCTTTCTCCCCATGAAAAATCGGCTCCTGCAAATGCTCCCACCCCCCCCGCTCCCGTCTACCTCCCTCGCGCTGCGCGGCCCCCTCCCCCCTTCCCCTCCTCCCTCTCCGCCGCCTCTCCGCTTGCAGCCGCCATGCCTCCCTCCGTCCCCCTCTCCTCCTTCTCCGCCCGCCATCCGCCCCCCCTCTCCTTCCTTCTCCGCCCCTCCATCCTTCCTCGCCTCCCCCCCCTCGCGTTGCGCTACCACCCCCCGCCCCTTTCCTCCCCCTTCCCCACCTTTGCGCCACGCTGCCACCCCCCGTCCCCTCCCTCCTCTCCTCCTTGCTTCCCCGCCCTCCCTCGCGCCGCGGTGCCACACCCTCGCCTCTCCTCCCTCCCCTTCCCCATCCTGCGCCGCGCTGCCACCCCCCCCTCCCTCCTCCTTTCCTCCCCTCCCTCACCATTCTCTCCCCACTCTACCGCCTCTCCTCCCCCCGCTTCCTTGTACATCTCCATCCCTCCCTCTTTCCTCCCCCGCCTCCGCCCCATTCCTCCCTCCCTCGCCTCTGCCACTTCCTTTCCCCCGCCTTTTGGAGCTTTCGCAATTTGTCGGTGCGGTATGGCAGCCGTAAGTCCGGAACCGGTGGCCCAAACGGACCCCCCCCTCCTTCAGCCTATTGCATAACACTGACAGAGCATCAGGTCTCCTTGGTGAAGCAGGCCGCCACTGACTTTTCCCAGACATCCGTTTATTGGAGAGTCATTGGCTACGCCCCTTCACAAGCAGACATCAGGCACTGGTTGCAGTCCACCCTTTACCTTGAGGACAGCCACATTGAGGAGGTCGCACTCATAGGACGTGGTATCTTCTGGCTCAAGCTCTCCTCAGCACAGGCTGCGAGCGATATGGTCAGAGGACAAGCAGGGATGAGATTCTTTCGCTGGAACTGTTCATCTTTGTGATCAGTGGACGAGACCCTTGGAGAAAGGCAAAGTTTACTCGGCTTCAAGCTGTCATCTCTCTTTTATTGACATCATATGAGTGTCGATAATTTCTTGTAATAGAAACAGGATGTGGTGCAGGAGGAGATGTATTGTATGCTTGTAATCTCTCTTCTATGACTTCTTACTTACTAGTACTTTTCCATATTTGGGCTTTCTTCTCTGTTGATACAAGCTTGAGTTTGAGTTCTTTAATCTCTTGCGGCAAGTAAAAAATCTTCTCTTGCTTTCCCGAGATGCTTGTGTTCTTGTCATACCATCTTTGGTCTGTCTTCTCAAATAGGAATGGTGTAGGGGATGAAGCAATGAATGAGTATGAGTATTTGCCTATGGGCGTCGAGGCAGTAAAGACCTTCATTTTAGAATGCTCAATTGTTTCCACACGTGTCCTTCTCAGGTTCCCCCCTATAGCTAGAGAGTAACCCATGAGTTGGGCTAGGGGCTCATCCCAACTTATGAACGCATTTTTTGGGAAAAGAAAACTTATGGATGGGCAAAAATGCCCAGGTGAGGATGGGCTCTTTAGAGCTTTCTTCACCACCTTTTGGAAGCAGATCCACTAGCCCTTGCTCGCAGCCTTCCAGCATATCTTCTCCAGCGGATAGATGCCAGAGAGCCTTGCGACAAGCTTGATTTGCCTTATCCCCAAAGGGGGGGACCGTCAGGAGATCAGACAGTGACGCCCTATCACCCTCCTCTCGACTGCCTATAAAATCCTCGCCAAGATGATCAGTAGCCACATCCGACCCTTGCTACATGACTTGATCCATGACACCCAGACTGGTTTTGTCCAAGATCGCAGCATTTTGGACAACATCTTCACATTCTCAGAGGCGACGGAGTGGGCCCAGCATACTAGCCAGCACCTTGCCATACTCCTTCTTGACTTTGAGAAGGTGTACGACAGGGTAGACTGGTCCTTCTTGGAGGGCACACTTTCTCGGTTCGGTTTCCCGGACGAGTGGATCAGAGGTATTGCTAGCCTCTACAGATCGGCCTCCAGCCAGGTTATCATTAGTGGCAGGATGGGGAAGAGATTCACCCTCGAGCGCTCGATACGTCAGGGCTGCCCGCTTGCGCCCTACCTCTTCCTATTTTTTGCGAAGGACGACTCACTTCCTACGAGCCCGCACCACTGGTCTTCGAGGGATGTGCCTCGCTATTCGGGACGATGCAGAACTTCTGGACTCCGAGTATGCAGACGCCACGGCCCTGTATATGCAAGATGATATCGAGTCACTAGAGCGAGTGAGACTATCTTTAGAGGTTTTTTGCCTAGCCGCTGGGGCGAAAATCAACTAGCGTAAGTCAATTGGTTTTCTTACGGATCCGGGAGCCAGCTCACAGTGGGGTATTTTCTTGGGGTTTCGCTGGATCCCTAGAGGACAGACAACATGTTACCTGGGATTCCAGGTAGGGCTGGATATCACGCCGGCTCAACAGTTCCTATTGGTCCTAGTTTCCATACGACGGAAGCTAGCCTTCTAGAGCACGGCTCGGCTATCTCTGGCAGGTAGGGCCATTGTGGTCAATCAGGTCCTTCTAGCCACCGCTTGGTACGAGGCATCTTGCTGGTGTTTCTCGAGATCGTGCCTAGCCCAGCTGAGGAGACTGGTGCGGAACTTTCTGTGGTCAGGCTCAGATGGTTCCGGCACCACCAGAGCCTGGGTCGCCTAGCAGACGGTCATTCTCCCCCAGACAGAGGGCGGTCTTGGCATCATAGATCCAGAACTGCAGAGTCACGCATTACTTGGCAAGTTAGTCATCCGCGGTCTGACCCCAGGAGGGCAGACGTGGAAGCTCTTGCTTCAGCATGGTCTCAACGCGTGTATCTCCTAGAGAGGGGGTGATTGGCAGCCGTCTATTCGGTGGATTTTCACTTCAGCCCCGCTCACTCAGCCCCGCTTCCCCTTCCTCCGCGGCCTCGTCTCGGTCTTGAGGAAGTTGCAGCACAGCCTCTCTCAGGTTCCCCCCAACTACCGAGAGGAGATAGACAGACAGCCCCTGATCTGGAGCAGCTAGGTGACAGATGATACAGGTCGCCAGCTTGGAGAGAGATCCCATATCCCATGGACGCTCTGGGCGCCTGGGCCTGCGCGCTCGCTCCAGGTTTGGAGGGACGTCTATAGCCAGTTGGGCCCAGGCGAGCTGGCAGCAGCAGTAGCTACGGCACGTGGGACCCACGCTCGGCGAGCGGAGATCGATGCTGCCATTCCTGCAGGTCGGAGGATTCCCATGATCACCATACAGCTCCTCCCAGGAGATGAGAGGTGGCTAGGGCAGTTCACTCCCCGCGGCATTCCTTTGGTGGTTGCAAGCCTTTTCTCGGACTCCTCGATACACTTCTTCTCCGTCGTCGATGGTAGCCGCCTCCAAAGCAGAGAGGCCGTGATTGACCCCCAACTTCCTTGGCAGCGCCTTCGCATCATAGGGCTACAAGGGAAAGCGTGGCATATAGACCCCCTAATTGTTCAGGACCAGGACTGGAGACTCTGGATTTGGGAGGGCCGCTCCTTAACAGAGGTGGAGTGGGACCCAGGGGAGTGGCGCTGGCTACCACTGGAGACCTCAGAGAACCCTACCCCCTTCTTCTCATACAGCACGCGTACCGGTAGGTGTGCTCTGGGGGCTCTCCAGTGCAAGCTACCCACCCAGGCACATAGTTGGTATGCCCAAGGGATATCTCTGGTCTTTCTTCGTACATTCTGGAAGACTCTTTGGGCAAGTTGGCGGCCGAGGAAGATCTCTTACTTTCTTTGGATGGTGGTCCACAAGGGGCTACCAGTTGGGAGATGGCTGAGGCAGATGGGGCAGGAGGGGCACTGCCAGATGTGTTTTCAGGAAGAGTCGTCCCTGAAGCACTGCCTTTGGAGCCGTTCACATGCTCAGACAGTGTAGGGAGTCATGGGGATCTTAGCGAGGGCTGCACCGAGCTAGGACCGGTCACTTGAGGAGCCGTTTGCTGGTGCAGCACCGAGATGGGACATCACTTGGCTTATGAGTTCTCTCGGCAGGATCCAGTTTTATTCATCACGCAGGCCACCTGGGCATACATGGAAAGCTTCCCTTGGCATCTAACAGAGACAGATGCAGGAGCGATGACTTGGCACCCAGTTTGGGAGATCATAGGGAGTATTGTAGGCTGGCATATCTGGACTTCTAGATGCGCGCAGACCTTAGGAGATCAGGCTTCTTCTGCTACTCAGACCCTAGCGGACATCTGGAGCACGATCATTCACACGCTCAAGGGTCAGTGGGATCAGATTCAAGGGGAGTCCCGGACAGGGAAGGAGAAGCGACAGCGCTTCCTTCGTGACTGGGACCATCAAGAGCTGTTCATCCAGCACTCTGCTCAGAGTCTTCAGTGGCATTACTCTCCCCCACCGTGGCTGTTTGTCCACACTCGGATGATTATGCCCTGAGAGGCTTGTAATTATTTTGTTACCACGGGCAATGTGCGGACTGAGCAGGTGTACGGTCAATAGTACGGTACGGCAGTCGTACAATAAGGTACATCGCAAGTACTTGTACCAAACAACGCTGCTCAAAAAACAACCAGCGTACAGCGCTTGTATGACAGTGTATGGACTGCTCGCGGGAGCAGTGTACGGATGGGCTTGTACGGACGACCTACAAGCAGAAGGTACGGACTGTACGGAAGAGCAGCAATGGTACGTGCAGGTCGTACAAACTGTACGTCGGGTGTTGAGCAAGGAGCAGGGAGCTGTTGAGCTAGGACCAGGGTCTTGCTGCTCTGATACCAAATGTTAGAGAAGAAAGTGTGAGAGCAAGAGAGCTGAACATAGTGCTTGCAATAGAAGAAGTGACTAAATACAAGAAGTAGGGAAGGTTTTGTCTAAGTGACAAAACCTTATCTTTCACCAACCGTAGTTAGTGAACTAACTGTGGTTAGGGGGGAAAACCTCTAAGGAGGGAAAAGTGCCCCTAGCCTACTTATTACATTACATTAGTCATCAGCAATTGATTTTGAGCAAGTTTTTAGCTCAGATTTTGACTTTTTCAAATTTAGGGTCACATTTGCAAAATTACAGCAAAATTTGGGGCGGCTTCACACTTGCCCTCTCAAAATTTGGGGCTTTTGTCAGATTTGCAGATATTTTGTAGTGATATTTGCTTGGAACAGCCTGATTTGGGTTCTATTTGCATTTCCCCTTTGATTGGGCTATTTGTCCTTTACAATTTGTGGCATTCAGCCAACATTTGGAACAGATTCAGCTCAGACTTGCATTGGACAGATTTGCAGACATTTGCCCTTTGTTTTGGGTTGGTCATTTGCAGGACATCTCTTTTGCAGGGGGGTCTTTTGATTAGACAGACATTTTCTTGCAGGTCATTTTTTGGAACAGCTTGTGCATTTTGCTCAGTGTTTGAGCAACCATCCATCTTGGCATTGACATTTGCTGTCATTTGGTCCAACATTTGCAGCCCACAGTCAAATACTTGGGCAACCAGCTCTTTGCTTTGTGACCTTGAGGCTGTGACACTTGTACGGCACTTTTGTTTTTAATATTTTCTTTTGGGATGCTTGTTGCTTAGGACAAGCTCAATGGGACCAATTAACCCATGTGGTTGTACTTGGTGCACCACCTGTTCGTGTCCGGAAACTTTTGAAAAATTGTATTTGGATCAGAGACTAGACATGTCGCTTCATCACACACACCTACTGCCACTTATGGTTCAATCTACCACTACTCCCTCAGTGCCTGCCGCCGACCCTCAACACAAGAAGAGATTCGTTGGGATTAGCAAGATGCACATGCACATGCAGTGATTGCCATGAATTGCAAGAGAGTTGTTATACCTCACATTCAGTCTTGCAAAACAGCCAAGGCTGCATGGGACACTTTGGCCAATCTTTATCAAATACGCAATGAGGCAGAGTTGCTTATTTGCGCAAGCAGCTTGACAATGTTAAGATGAATGAAGGGGGCAGCATAAATGCCTATTTGACACAGGTCAAGGACTTCAGAGAGCAGCTCATCAATGTTGATGAGATTGTACCACAATCACGGGTTGTGTCCACCACACTCGATGGACTGTCTGACTCATATTAGGGATTTGCTACAACACTTAGACTAGTGGCCAATAGCCATGGGTAACCCCGGCCACTATTATTTTGATCAGCTTGTTTCCCTACTCCTGCAGCAGGAAGAGCAGAGTTGTAAAACCGAGGCTGCTTCTACTCATGCAGATCAAGCCTTTGCTACTGATCATAGGGAAAAAGGGGGGGAAATTATAGCAAGCCCAGACCTACATCTCGTACCTCATTTCTTCTCCCATTGCTTCCCACATCCAACAATTCCAGCATACTACACCACAATTTTTGTGTATTGTCTCTGCCTTGCTCGAAAAATGATGCTTAGTTTCGAATCTGAGTTGGCAGCATAAAGCCTTACTCTCATTATCGTACCAGCTGTTACAGGTATTGGTCCAAGAGGCGATGGACGCCTAGAGCGAGCCGTGTGTAGAAAAGTGTGTAGAGCAATCTCATGGAGAGAGTGTGTGATCAGGGCGGCCAAATCCTCTAAGAGCAATATTCGGTCAATGTAAATGAGTAGATCGGAGAGGCGTTCAAAGTACATGTGGTGATCAAACTGTATGACGTGGTAGGTGGTGTGTGTGAGCAGTGTCGTGGAGTGGGGATATACTAAAAAACCGATTGGTGTGGTCCACTCATGGAGGTGGTGGTGAGATAGAGAAGTGAGCGATATGTGAAGTGAAGGCAAGAGATCCCATGAGATAGTCAACTACGCTAGATCCCCCCATGTGGGAAACACGTGAACGGCGGGCCTGAGGAGGGCCAGCAGTCCATACCATTATAGATGATCAGATCATGTATCCTATCCATGTCCAGTGGCACATGCCCATAAGATGTGACTAGTGCGAGTAAGAAAGAGAGATATATTAACATCTTCTAGAGGCCTCAAGGGCCTCAAGGGCCTCAGCCCATGACAATGTATACTCAACAATAGAATCTCACACAAGCCACCACGGGCTGAGGCAAAGGCTGAGTGCTATACCCAAAATCCAAAACTCAAGATTCAAATGTCTTGAGATAAAGCAGGAGATGTAGTCAACTATGATCCTAGTGCCTCAGTAGTCCTCCGATCAGATATGAGGATATGTCCTATTTGCCTATGTTGGGTCGTCTCTCACTGTGAAGGGGACGTGACATCCATGATCTCTATATGCAGTGGGCCATATCAAGAGTTATACCTCACCTCTGATGGTCCTCTCTGAGGAAAGCCAGGATAGACTGGACCTCCATCGTGCATGCTCTAGTCTGTTCTCTGCACTCGGCGTGGTCTCTGTCGCTTTGGCTCTATTGCTCCTTGTCTCCTCTTCCCGCTTATGAGCTAGCTCCTCCTCCTAACTCTTCATTATGACCTGGTTCAATTCTGAGACAGACCGGTCTAGCTCTGTCTCCCATGTCACTATCATCTTTTGCTATCTGATCTGTCTCAACAAAATCTCTCTATGTCATCGCATCTTGATCATGTAAAGGCCGATACAGACATGATTATGAAAATGGATCAACGGAGAAAGTGGCCCGAGCCCGTGCTCCGCCTAGAAAGGACGGTGATATCGTCTAGGAATCTTGTAGTAAATTGGGCATTTACAAAGCATGTCGACCTCCTCCTTGAGGTCCTCATTCAAGAATGCTTACTTGACATCCATCTCGTAGAAGGACCAATCCGCTAGAGCTGCCAATGCAATCACTGACCGAATCATTTATATTTGTGCTAGGGGAGTGGATGTTTTGTCATATTTCAGCCCTCTCATTTGTGCAAAGCCCTCTACCACCAATTGAGCCTTATACTTGGCAAGAGTTTCGTTAGACTAGTACTCAACCTTGTATATCTATTTGGTCCCTATGACCTTGTGCCGAGCCGATCTTGAAACCATATTCTAGGTCTGATTACGCTTAATGGAATCCATCTTTTTATCCATTGTTGATCCCTAATCAAGGTTGTCCTTTGCCTCTTTAAAGGTGGCTCCTTGATCAATTTACCCTGAGCCACCGATCACCGTTCATTGTAGGCATGTTCCAATGTCTCCTCAACCTTTGTACACCCTTTGAACTGGTTTCTAGAATGTTGGCTTTCCTGAAGTCTTCTAGTGTATTCATATGCTAGAGTGGCCTTCTCTTTGCCAATGCTTGTGTCTCTTTCATCCCTCAAGCATCGAAACTGTATTGAAAAGGTGGGACTCAATCCATGGCTAGTAAATATATCCAAGTAGAAGAATATTTAGGGGCCCAAGGTCTCTTATCACATTGGAAATCAATAATTTTGAATATAGTTGCTTCAAAACTAAGGGAGTTCCCTTGGTTCACAACTCTGATAGTAGTATCTCTCTCTCTCTTCAAAGGATGAGACATCCTAGCCTAAATTTCAGTTAAAGCTTTTGTTTTCTTATGTAGACAAATGCTCAAATAATTCGATCTTCACTTGTTAAAAGTTTTGTTTGCAATCTCTGCTAAGAGAGGTTGACTCTATAGCAAAGAGGTGTGCTAGTTGTTTTACACCTCAAAAGAATTTGATCTTGAACATTCAACTTTTGTAAGTCTGTTGGGTTTATTTGCATCCAAGTCTTCCGTATCTTTGTGCGGCTTGAAAGTTTCATTACAACCCTAAGAAATCTAGATTCATTGCAGCGGCTTGTAACACTTTTGGAAGATTTGAAGTCAGGAATAGAAAACCTTGTCTCACAAGTTTTCAATTACAAATATAAAAAAGGTAGATGTAAAAATTTTATGAGTTGAAAAACCAGCCTTGCAGTTTGATTTTTGTGGATAAAATTGAAAAGGTAAGACCTTGATTTGAAAAAGAAAGGGTGCACAAAAGTTGTAGATGCTAAAGATGTCCTTTGTTAGTTAACTTTCTTTTAAGGATTTTGTCCATTATTCTAGGAGAGTCTTTATTCCAAACAAAGAATTGGTATTCCAATGGGTACTATTTGTGCTGTTCTCTTAGCAACCTTCTACCTTTTTACTTATGAATTTGAGTTTATGCAACGATCAATCTCCTGTGAGACTTCTTGCAATGGAAGCACAAGGTTTTAGCCATTTTTCTAAATAGTTAGAATGTCACACGACAAAGCTGTTAGAGTTACATTTGAAATGCTCGCGTGAAATATAACTTCCATGTGGCTGAATCTCCTATAAACATATTGTTTAGGTTACTAGAAATCAAGCCATGCAAACACAATCCGGCCCAAAGAAATGTTAGAAATTACCCAACAGAGGGTACGCATAGTGGAAGACTTATAGTATTGCCCAGGAGCTCACACAGTGTGCGTGTGGGATGTGGAATCACAAACTTCTTTTCTTAATGTGCATCACATAGATGTGCAGACTCATCAATAGACAATGAACCAGCCAGATATAGAAGACACTAAAACTTATATATTTCCGTCCAAAACTATGGACACAAAACAAAAGAGATAGATCCAGAGTCCCACCAATGGTGTGGTCCTCTAATCTAACCACAAGTTTCTTCTCCTATCCGCCGGCTATCTCTAGACTCGAGCCCGCGTGCTCCACCTCGAGCGTAAGTAGACTTTCCGTCCAGTGTGTTCTTCTCCACCTTACTGCCTGTAAATCAGCCTAGGTGGGCAGCCCCTACCAAGCTTTGTCTGCAGCACACAGGTCCCTGTTTCACTGCTCCAACCTGCTTGTGAATGGCTGCTCCAGAAGGTATGATGATCTCAGCACCTTGCTGCCCTAGAAGACGGCCAAGGTCCAGCCTCTCCCTAGAGCTAAGTCTGCAGCACCTGTTGCACTCTCTCACCTCCTGTGGATAGGCCCAAAGAGTAGGCTTCCTGCTGCTCCTTTCTGCCCTGGAACTGCTGGCTGCTGGATGAATTGTGAGGCATCAAGCCTCTCCTTTTATAGGCCTAGGGGCCTGTCAAAAAAAAAGACCAGCCTGCCCTAATCTGGCCGACCAGACTGCGGCTGGTCCAGCCCTTTAAGGGCTCACATCCCGGGGCTTTTGGCCCCACACTTCTAGGGCCTTGGCCCTCCAATCTAGGCAAGGGCCCATCCCTATATAAGCCTGCCTGGCCAGCCTGTGTGGGCTATAAATATGCCCCCCAGGGTCAGTCCCTTGCAGCCCTCCTTGCTGCTGCTTCTGGACACCTGGGTGCCCACTCTCCAGCCCTAAACCAGGGCCTCCTAACAGTCCCGAAACCTGCTCCACATCTGCGCTTATCCATCCTGCCATCATTGCGCCTCTGCCAGGCTCTTCGCCAGCAGTGTACAAAGCCGTACACCCTGCAGATGTCAGCGCCATGTGATCGCCTCCTATACTGGGTCCCTTGTGCTGGCTACCGCTTCGCCTTTTGCTGCTGCAGATCCATCCTAGCTCTGGGTACTTTCCATGGTCTTTGATGTGAGGTGCTGCCCATGTGGCAGCCCCCTCTCTTTCTTCTCTCTTGGGCACATCCTGCCCTAGGTCTCCCTCCCCCACGCTCTCCTCATTTGGGGACTTACAGATGGGGAGGTGACCTTTCCAACAAGAAAAGCCTGCCATTGACATGCTGTTAACACACCTCTCTAGTTCATTTCTGTAGAAAACACATCATCCAGATATATGCAAGCACAGAATGTTGGACAACTGCCTTTTAAAGGGTATGTCAACGGTATAGTAAATTTTTTGACAGATTAATAAAATAGCATACCATGTCCATGAATACATATTGATCGGCATCTTTGTAGGTGTACTGTTTCAAATCTTTGAGCACTACAGCCTCCTCAACCTGGAGAATTGTAACAAAAGGGTTGATTATTAGAGAATCCTCCCATTATTGCATATCAAAAGAATAAGCTGGATCTACTCCATGTACATGTTGTGGGATTTCAAAATCTCATATACGATTCCTACATGGTAGCATTTACAGGAGAGCCAGAACACCACCACTGTTACCTATCAGAACCAATGCTGTGCAATGCAAATTCTCTCAGGCAGCCAAATGCAGTACGCTGGTAACAGTATAGGCAGTATTTGTGTATGAGTCACCAGAGTCAATAGAAAAGACCTCTGCAAGATCCAACTCAAGAAGGTAATAGGATCTCCATTGAGTGGAGTGGAATAGCAGAGAAGCATTTTGCACGAGCCAAACAGTTGCTAGCATCACACCAAGGCTGCATCCCTTGGTCACCAACGGCCAGAAAGGTAGCATGTATTCTAGAGCAGAGGAAAGGGGACGTTACCAACAAACTGGAGCTACTACAATCATTAGAGCAATGTTCTAAAATCAGAATCCATAAATGGGACTCCTCGTCCATAAAAAGCCTAGCAAGCAGCTTTTTCTGGACAGTTTGCTGCTTTACTTTAAGCTAGGTGAGTCATAAGTAGGTTAAGTGTTGACTCTTTCCTACTTAACTTTGTGTGATGTGATTTAAAAATACACTTCAAGAGAGAATTACAAGGGGATTGACTGACAAACCAACATTCCTATACTGATTTTCAGATATTTGAACAAATGGTGTGGGCTGGATAAACCAACTTCACCTTGCCTAAAAGTTAAAGAGATGCCTGCAAGCATATTTTATATCCTCACCGTAAGAGGCATTCGCTGGAAGTATAGTCTGCAACTTGGTTGTTAGCCCCTGTTCCAAAGATTCCCTAGGCAGTGAGCTGTGTTCTCAGGAACAGGTTGGTTTCTTTCTGACAACCAAGTTTTTGTTTTGTGTTTCCCATGATCAGGACCTTTCAGATTGCTGATCTGTATGGTTGGTTTCTTAGGCATTAATAGAAGTTCCTTTTACTAGAAAAAAAATCTCTCTCTTAGCAGAAGATGGTGAGCTTTAAGAATTTGCATCCCAAACAGCATTCACTTTGTCTTCTATTTGTGATAGTGTACAATCATGAGAAGCAGCAAGCAACTGAAAATATTGTGGCAAATTCGATTTCTCAAAATCATAGAAGGTCACAAGGTGCAGAAACAGAGACTGAATAGAGACGAAACAAGTAAGAACCTTGATGAAGATTCACATGTTGAACAGGTCTCCATAGGAACTGAATCCATAAATCTCTACGTCACTTTTTATCGATGTGCCACCCATGTTACTAGAATGCAACAGACTGGTATGGAATAGTAATATACAACTAATAGGGCACTGATGGTGAAGAAATAGAATGTGTTTGGATTTCAATCCCTAAACTTTTTGTCACAGAGCTTTCCATCTCACACAGCAAAGCCGAGTTGTAGCTCTTCATGTGAAATGACCATGGCATACTCATGCACATGATCTAGCAGGAGATGGAACTTTGGAACGATTTGGCATCAAGTCCTTCATAGACCTGATGCGCCCTTTCTGTTACTGCTTGCATCAATCTGCCATCGCAGAGCTAGAAGACTAAGGAGTAGAAGCATAGAAACATGAGCAAGCAAGCCTTAGGTGTCGTCGGGCTCTGATACCATGTTGAACGTCAAGGTGGTTTGCAAGGGATCCATGAAGGCATACGAGGAAGAGAATCACAGAGACGAGACAAGATATCTTCAATGACAAGGCTTCTCACTTTTCGTCACATCCATTACCCAAAACCATTAAATATGTAGAGCCTTTGAAAGATATCTTAGATCCACAAATCACTCTATGTATCACTTCTTCATTCTCTCAATCCACTCATATGGCTCTCCACTTGACATCATGCCTTAGATCCCTCTCACACACATCGTCACACGAACCACTCACACACATGGTGTGTCACACACAAATACACTTACACAAGCACATACTTTGACACTCATATTTGCCTTTATTCTGTTGTACTCGGATAAGGCTTGTACTCCAACACCCCCCTCAAGCGTTATCCTAGTATACACCTCCATGGATTAATCTATGCCTATGACATATTTCATTGGAGTGTAGTGACTTGGAGTAGGGTTGGTTTATGCATAGAAACAGACACAGAAACAGGTAAGACCTTGATCCCAACAGAAATTACAGAGGGGATTGCAGCTGGGAAGCAAACCAGCCACTAGAAGCCTGCAGGGAGGTGGATGGAGATGGCAAGGGTAGGGGTGAGGTTGAGCAAAGTGGTTGGGGGCTGAGCGAGGGTAGGGATGGTGGAAGGACAAGGGGCTGAGTGGAAGTGGCTACTGGTGGCTGATCGGGATGTTTAGGGGCTGAACGGAAGGACTTGTGATGCTGAGCAAAGAGATGCTTGGTGAGGCTCAGCGGGTTAGATAAAGGCTCAGCCAAGAAACTTTGGGTGGCTGAGCAGGGTAACTAGGGGCTGATGGAAGGAGCTTGGTGATGCTAGAGCCAGGCGCTTGAGGGCTGAGCGGAGAGGCTTGGTGAGGCTGAGCGGGGTGGTTGGGGCTGAGTTGAGAGCCTTGGTGAGGCTAAGCAGGTTGGCTTGAGCTTGGGGTGGCTCAGCGGGGCAGCTGGGGGCTAAGCGCAGAGAGAGGTTTTGAAAGACTTGGGCAAAGTCCAAAAAGGTCTATGAGACCAAAAATTGAATCACTCATGCTTGTACACCCTATGTAAGAGGAATTACACGTGTCTAGCACACCTCTATGGTACGTACGGAAAATAAACAATGAAAATAAAACTAGAATAGAGATGCATCCTAGAAGCCAATGAAACAACACACATGATGGTGATCGGCTGAAAACGTAGTACAGGTCGTCACAGATAATGCAAGTAACTGTCAACGCATGGGTGTACTGCTAGAGAGTGACTATCCACATATCTTTTGGACCCCCTGTGCACATAGGGATCTCCTCAATGGTTGATCTCCTCGGTGGTTGACAAGGCACAGAGCATGGTGACTTTCTTGACAAGGAAGCATAGAGCCCTTGCAATTTTTCAAGAGCAGAGCTCCCATGAGATTCTTGTCTATCTTTTTATTGTCTTGTGACGCTTGGTAAAGGTGAAGCCTAACTTAAGGCGCATGGTAGTCAGTGAAGAATGGTTGAGCTGGGATAAGTCCAACAAACCAAAGGCATGTGCCTTTGGGAACATTGTATTTGATAGTGACTTTTGGCATGCAGCTGAGAAGATTGTGGGGATTGCCCCTTTTCAGCACCCTTCGACTTGTTGATAGAAAGAAAGAAAGAAAGATATTAACGTCCGCAGGAGGCCTCGCGGGCCTATGGGACAAGATATGGAATCAAGTAGCTCATACAAACCACTGTGGGCCGAGGCAAAAGGCTCACTAAGGCCCTTGCTGAGTACTAAAATGCTATACTAGTACAAAATAGCAAAAAAGTAGCAAAATAGCATGAGGGTGGCATAAAAATATCAAGTGCTCAGAGCTAGAGTCCCAAGTGCATGAACCGGCTCCACGTATCCAGGCTCCATGGTGGCTCTCTGATGAGATGCAAAGAGCTCACGTATCTACATCTGCCGGGCTGTCTCCCGTGGTGGTGGAGGGCATGGTCTTCTCGATCTCTAGATCCAATGGGCTATGTCAAGGGTGACACCTCGCCTCGGTCCGATCTCCCCTGCAGAGAGCTGAAATGGGTCGAACCTCGATCCTCTGCGCTCCAATCGCCTGTCGCATCGTATACGGTCTTTGTGTCCCTTGTCCAACAATGTTGTGTCGGCTCTCTCCACCGATCCATATCTCTCTCATGTCAGCTAGCTCCTCCTCCTCTACCCTAGAGTGCCCTCGAGCTGAGTCAAATGCGTGCACCTTGTAGACAACAAGCGATTATGCCCTTGTGGGAAAAGAGATGGACATGGTTCCATAGGCTTATCCATGCAGTAGCACACATTTTGCATCCTCTGTGGAGGAGGGAGGACCAACTGGATGATGCTGAGTTGAATGCACAGTGGACAGGTTTCCTTGAACGGGCATATATTGCAAGATGATTTGGAGAGCCAACTACTCTCATTTAGGGACTTCTTTGGGGAGTTTGGCTCAGCTTGTGCATGTCTGCGTGAAGCTCAGTTGAGGCCTCTTACCTGGAGAAAGAAGTATGGTTGGGGCACACTTGAGTTGAAGCACATTGCCCTTTGAGTCCTTTCACAAGATGGCTCATCCAATGCCTGTGAAAAGAATTGGAGTGTGTTCTCACTTTTACACACTAAGAAACGGAATAGACTAGGTACTGGACAACTTGATAGGTAATTTGTTAATTTTGTGTGTGAGCATTCAACATAGCTATTTTCCTCGGCTACAAAAAGCATGGAGCGTGCCATGTTCATGACTGTGCGCTGTCTCCTTTCGACACGAGCATTTTGGGCGGGCGAATTGGGAGATGTGAGATGGCGTTGGATACCATGCTCGTGAAGGAAATGAGTGAATTCATGGGAAATGAATTCACCACCATTATCACTACGAGCAATCCCAATAGGCTTCCCTGTTTGATTCATGACCAATCGAGCCCAAGTAGCAAAGAAGGAAAAAGTGTCAGATTTCTCTTTCATGAAGAACACCCATTGATATCGAGAGTAATCATCCACAATTAAGAAGAAATATTGTGAGCCATTTAATGAAGGAACAGGAGATTTGCCACTAATGTCAAGGTGGATTAGACGCAATATCTCAATGGCTCGAGAAGTGGAATGAGAAGGAAAAGGAGTTCTGCTTTGTTTGCCTAATTGGCATGGACGGCAAATATCTTTGGCTCATGATAATTGAGGTAGGCCATCAACCAAATGATCCCGAGACATTTCATATAAAGAGTCATAGGACAAATGTCCCAGTCGATAATGCCACAACCCTTCTGTGTCAATCAGATCTTTCAGGGTAGCAAGACCATGAAGCCGATGAAACTCAGAGCCGGTATTAGAGGGAGTCTCAAGAAATTGTGTCATGAGGTACAGACCATGAGGTTGGGCTTCGCCCTGAGCTAAAAGGAGTCTTGATGTCTCATCTATGATTTCGACATGCGTCTTTGTAAATAGCACCGCGCGACCAAGAAGGCAAAGTTGATGGACGGAAAGAAGATTGACCCCTAATTGGGGGACATAAAACACTTGATCCAACTGAGCAAGATTGGGGCCTTTGTCGGTATCAAATTTGATTGAACCAACGCCACGAATAGGAGCGACAGAGTTATTGCCACAGGGGACTCCCCCTGTTGCCGGTTGGCGAGAAATGAAGAGTCCCAACAGTGTTTGGGGCATGGAGAGACATTCCCCCAAAAAAATTTTGAAAAAAAATGGCCAGATGGCCCTAGGTGTGAGCAAGTGCGACTTTTGGCCAGACGGAGACGGGATCCCCACCAAAAGTCGCGCCTGATCACACCTAGGGCCATTTGGCCATTTTTTTTCAAATGTTTTTTGGGGGAGGGGAACAGTATTTGGGGCATGGAGAGACATTCCCCCAAAAAACATTTGAAAAAAAATGGCCAGATGGCCCTAGATGTGAGTAGGCGCGACCCTGTCTAGCCAAAAGTCGCTCCTGCTCACACCTAGGGCCATCTGGCCATTTTTTTTCAAGTTTCTTTTGGGGGAATGTCTCTCCATGCCCCAAATATTGGTTCTCAACAAATCAAGGATGCCTAATAGTTTTTTTTTTGGGGGGGGGGGGGGGGGGTCAAGATTGCCTAATATTTTTCCAAATCATCTTTTTCTCTTTTACTTATTGGGAACCACTATTTGGGGCTCAATCTTGTTGAAGCCTAGTTCAAGTGGTTGCCTTTCTTTTTTTACATAATACTTGTTCTTCTTGGCTCAACTGATTTTTTGTATAGATGTGTGGCTAACGGGGTGTTTTAGTGTTCATTATAGAGAAACTTGCTAATCACCAGGAAGGGGCTGATTAGGGGCAAGAAGTAATGTCATAAGACACAACAAAGTCCTCCTAACCAAGCATGCATTTGGGCCAAACTTACATTGTTTGATCCAATTGCACACCGACATGTACATTGAGACTAAGAGGCCTTTTTGAAATTGAGTTTTGGGTAAACTTCAAGAAGCAGCAAGAATAAGACAACAATAATAAAACAATATAGATTATGATTTTACTTTATTTCATGAGAATGATAACATTTATTTATTTTAAAATGAAATAATATCAATTACCATAGAAAGGGCAAGTACAAGCAACCTCCATTGGGGAGCCAAAATATAGTGTCTACAAAAGGACACACTATAATATAATAGGTGTTCTCTAAAGGAAAAGAACACATACAAGACACATAAATGTTGATGGGTATAGTGGTAAATGCTAAAGAATGACCACTTCCATCACGTTGAAGAAGATTCTTCCCTCTACCTTTGATTGCCTCAATGTTCTATCCATCCATGCTCAAGTTCCTTGAAATCCAATCGCGATTACTTCCACATATCACGATGAGGGGTCATATGATGACTGGCTCCACTATCCACAATCCAAGGGGCTTTATGGCCACATGGTAGAGTATGAAATGCTGATCCAGATATGGATGGGGAGGAGTCAAGCTCGGTGATAAGGATCAAGGCCTGGGAAGTGAAGTCTAGAGAATCTCCACTGGACCAGTCAGACAGGCCTTCGAGAGTGATGAAGGGAGGGGATGGGGTGAACTGATTAGTGACATGGCCCTGTGGTCTCCAAGGGCCAGCATTAGGTGGAGGAGGACCACTCCTAGGGCGCCAACGACGTGGCAGAGGAGTCGTGTTGGGGGGATGTGGGAGAATGCCTTTGGCTTTGGAGCGACATTCGTCATCAACATGCCCAACTTTCTGGCAATGCTAACAAAACCGGCTCTTTTTGGGAAGGTTGTGCCAGGCGGGTTTAATACAGGAGGAATTATTGGAGTCAGGAGTGGGAGAGGGCTTCCCGGAGCTGTGTTGATCTTTTTGAATCCCAGAGAGAAGAGCCCCCTCTGAAGCAGGAACACTATGTTTTTGGTGAACCTGAGAGTAGAGACGAGCATAACGCAAGAGTTGACATTCGAACTCATAAAAGGTAGGAAGGGAGGGTTGAGAAATAATTTGCTGCATAAAACTAAAGTATTTAGGTGGGAGTTTGTTCAAAAAGAAAGTAACTTGGTCATCCTCGGATTTGGGAGGACCAATTGTGGCAAACTCAGCAATTCACCGCCAATAGTCTGCCAGCTTTACCTTGAGATCATCATCAGCAATGATCTATTTTTGACTATTTTTGATCGCTCCACTGCAAACCCTATCGTTTCTCTATATGGTATCAGAGCCATGGTGATCTAAACACCCCAGATCTCTAGTGATCTAAAGATTCTGCTTCTTCATGGAGGCCATAAGTACGAGGAGCATCACTCCTATGAACATATCAGTTTCCTCTTCATTCTGCTGCGCACTACGGGAGAGAACTCCATCTTCTACTCCCATCCCTCCCCCCCTTTCTTACCTCCATCTTCTACTCCCATCCCTCCCTCCCTTTCTAACCTCCATCTTCTACTCCCATCCCTCCCTCCCTTTTCGGTTTCAGGCTTGACCCTCCCCATTCCTTCGAACAAGGAGGTCATGATCCTTCACCTCTACCACCATCGGCATCGACTTCCAGGATCTACAAGTTCTTCCTAGGCGGGACCTTTCTGTTCAGATGTGTCTTGATGACTGTTGTTTTGAATCTTGTCCAGCATGGAGGTGGGGTAGACTCCTCTCTCCCGAGGTCCAAGATCGGGCACACACTGGCTCACTGTTCAGCTACGACCTCTTCCTTTGGCGGAATCCCACCATCTTTGGATTATCAGTGCTGCTACGAGATATTTGTTCTTTACCTTTGCTTTTCCCTCCACCTTTCGGCGGTGAGAGGGGGTGGCTTATTCTCTCGAGCTTCACACTGTTCTTATTTTTGCTGATCATACGTGTAACTCAGGCACTTGAGGAAGTGAACAATTCCCTTGCAAGGGCACTCCTCTTGTGACCTTCTCTGCATTTTTGCATTGCATCTCTTGGGCATTTCGCAAGGATAGCCACCGTCGACATCTCTACACGAAGCTCCAAGCACACAATGTCTGCCCCTCCAAATTGGCAATTGAGAGGGGGTGTTAAGCAACTACAATACCCAATTTAGGGGCAAACAAACCAGCAGCCAGCAGGGCCATGCTGTCGGCCATAATCAGGCCAACCAGCTGGTAGCTGGTCTGGCCGACCCAGAACTGGCCGACTAGTTGGCCGACCAGCTGGCCAGCCCACCGACCAACTGGCCGACCTCCTGGGTCAGGCCTATAAAAGACTCCCTACCCCCTCACTCTCAGTGGATTGGACCTGCAGCTGCTCCTCACCTCCTCCATCCTTTGCTGCAGCCCCTCCTGCCGAAACTCCTCTGTCTCTCTATTCCTCTCCTTCAGATCAAGCCCCGGACCTCCATGCTCCAGATCTACTCCTGACTGCTGCCTCTCGAGCTACTGGGAGGACTGTGTTTCGCTCCCTCTGCTACTATCTTTTCTATAGTTCCTCTACATGGAATCATATTTCCGATTCGCCTCAGCCACGGTCCTTGAGACACGACGGCTTGAGGTTCTTGTATTCAGTTTTTTATATTACCGACAGGCACTATGTTTTCTGAGTTCCATTCTTCAATTGTGTCTGAGTATCGTCTATTTTTTATCACTCCACTACTGCAAACCCTATCGAAGACTCCCTACCCCCTCACTCTCAGTGGAGTGGACCTGCAGCTGCTCCTCACCTCCTCCATCCTTTGCTGCAGCCCCTCCTGCTCCAGATCTACTCCTCTGCTCCAGTTCTACCCCAACTCCTCTGTCTCTCTATTCCTCTCCTTCAGATCTAGCCCTGGATCTCCAGCTGCTGCTCCAGATCTGCTCGTGACTACTGCCTGACAAGCTTCCACATTTCTCCTCTTCATCTGCTGCCATCCTCTCCTACCTCTAGGGCAGCTCCAGCCCTTCATCATCTTCGTCATCATCGAGCTACTCGGAGGACTGCGTTTCGCTCCCTCTGGTGCTATCTTTTCTACAGTTTCTCTACATGGAATCATCTTTCTGATTCGCCTCAGCCACGGTCCTTGAGACACGACGGCTTGAGGTTCTTGTATTCAGTTTTTCATATTACCGACAGGCACTATGTTTTTTGAGTTCCGTTCTTCAGTTGTGTCTGAGTATCGTCTATTCTTAATCGCTCCACTGCAAACCCTATCGTTTCTATATAGAAACGATAGGGTTTGCAGTGGAGCGATCAAGAATAGACAATACATATAGAAACGATAGGGTTTGCAGTGGAGAGATCAAAAATAGACGATACTCAGACACAACTGAAGAACGGAACTCAGAAAACATAGTGCCTGTCGGTAATATGAAAAACTGAATACAAGAACCTCACGCCGTCGTCTCTCAAGGACCGTGGCTGAGGCGAATAAGAAAGATGATTCCATGTAGAGAAACTGTAGAAAAAATAGCAACAGAGGGAGCGAAATGCAATCCTCCGAGTAGCTCGATGATGACGAAGATGATGAAGGGCTAGAGCTGCCCTAGAGGTAGGAGAGGATGGCAGCAGATGAAGAGGATAAATGTGGAAGCTTGTCAAGCAGCAATCAGGAGCCGATCTGGAGCAGCAGCTAGAGGTCGAGGGCTAGATCTGAAGGAGAGGAATAGAGAGACTAAGGAGTTGGGGTAAAACTGGAGCAGAGGAGTAGATCTAGAGCAAAAGGGGCTGCAGCAAAGGATGGAGGAGGTGAGGAGCAGCTGCAGGTCCAGTCCACTGAGAGTGAGGGGGTAGGGAGTCTTTTATAGGCCTGACCCAGGAGGTCGGTCAGCTGGTCGGTGGGCTGGCCAGCTGATCGGTGGGCTGGTCGGTGGGCTGGCCAGCTGGTCGACCAACTAGTTGGCCAGTTCTGGGTCGGCCAGACCAGCTACCAGCTGGTCGTCCTGATTCCGGCCGACAGCATGGCCCTGCTAGCTGCTGGTTTGTTTGCCCCTAAATTGGCGATTGTAGTTGCTTAACACCCCCTCTCAATTGCCAATTTGGAGGGGCAGACATTGTGTGCTTGGAGCTTCGTGTAGAGATGTCGACGGTGGCTATCCCTGCAAAATGCCCAAGAGATGCAATGCAAAAATGCAAAGAAGGTCACAAGAGGAGGGCCCTTGCAAGGGAATTGTTCACTTCCTCAAGTGCCTGAGTTACACGTATGATCAGCAGAAATAAGAACACTGTGAAGCTCGAGAGAATAAGCCACCCCCTCTCACCGCCGAAAGGTGAAGGGAAAAGCAAAGGTAAAGAACAAATATCTCGTAGCAGCACTGATAATCCAAAGATGGTGGGATTCCGCCAAAGGAAGAGGTCGTAGCTGAACAGTGAGCCAGTGTGTGCCCGATCTTGGACCTCGGGAGAGAGGAGTCTACCCCACCTCCATGCAAGACAAGATTCAAAACAACAGTCATCAAGACACATCTGAACATAAAGGGTCCCACCTAGGAAGAACTTATAGATCCTGGAAGTCGATGCCGATGGTGGTAGAGGTGAAGGATCATGACCTCCTTGTTCGAAGGAATGGGGAGGGTCAAGCCTGAAACCGAAAAGGGAGGGAGGGATGGGAGTAGAAGATGGAGGTAAGAAAGGGAGGGAGGGATGGGAGTAGAAGATGGAGTTCTCTCCCGTAGTGCGCAACGGAATGAAGAGGAAACTAATATGTTCATAGGAGTGATGCTCCCCGTACCTATGGCCTCCATGAAGAAGCAGGATCTTTAGATCACCAGAGATTTGGGGTCTTTAGATCACCATGGCTCTGATACCATATAGAGAAATGATAGGGTTTGCAGTGGAGCGATCAAAAATAGACGATACTCAGACACAACTGAAGAACGGAACTCAGAAAACATAGTGCCTGTCGGTAATATGAAAAACTGAATACAAGAACCTCAAGCAGTCGTGTCTCAAGGACCGTGGCTGAGGCAAATCAGAAAGATGATTCCATGTAGAGAAACTGTAGAAAAGATAGCAGCAGAGGGAGCGAAACGCAGTCCTCCGAGTAGCTCGATGATGACGAAGATGATGAAGGGCTGTAGCTGCCCTAGAGGTAGGAGAGGATGGCAGCAGATGAAGAGGAGAAATGTGGAAGCTTGTCAGGCAGCAATCAGGAGCAGATCTGAAGCAGCAGCTGGAGGTCCATGGCTAGATCTAAAGGAGAGGAATAGAGAGACAGAGGAGTTGGGGCAGAACTGGAGCAGAGGAGTAGATCTGGAGCAGAAGGGGCTGCAGCAAAGGATGGAGGAGGTGAGGAGCAGCTGCAGGTCCAGTCCACTGAGAGTGAGGGGGCAAGGAGTCTTTTATAGGCCTGACCCAGAAGGTCGGCCAGCTGGTCGGTGGGCTGGCCAGCTCGTCGGCCAGCTGGTCGATGGGCTGGCCAGCTGGTCGGCCAACTAGTCGGCCAGTTCTAGGTCAGCCAGACCAGCTACCAGCTGGTCGGCCTGATTCTGGCCGACAGCATGGCCCTGCTGGCTGCTGGTTTGTTTGCCCCTAAATTGTGGGATTGTAGTTGCTTAGCATTATTAAGTTTGGAATTTGAAGTTTAAGGGTCTACACTCTAGAGATTGTCAGATTGTCTACATAGGAGAAGTTTACTGAAAAGTTGATTTCTGTCCAATGAAATCTGATAGTTAAGGTTTACTGATTTCTGTCTACAGTTCTAAATACTTTCAAAATCAATCATCATTGGCCATTATAGGCATTCTATGAGGTTTTCCTGTGTGCTTTTAGCTAGTTTTGCACAGTTTTAGCATACTAGATGTATGCAGGGCATAAAATATGTATTTTTTAGACCAAAAAATACAAACTGGTTTTTTGAAACTCACCTGTTTTTTTAAAACTAGTTTTTTGAAACTGAAACTCCACCTGTTTTTTTGAAACGCTTCACATTTTGCCATTCTGAAACGTTTCATTGAACCATGCAACAGAGCCAGGTCAAAGGGCAGCCAATCAGGCAATTAGACAGACCACTAGGTCGGGTCCCAACAGACTGGTGGGTCTGGAAAAGTCAGCTAATTTAGGGGCTGACTGGTCGGAAATTTCAGGGTCTCTTGGCCCTATAAAAGGGAGCCCTTCAGGGCTCATTAGCTATCCATTAGTTGAGCAAATTTTGGAAGCACTTCAGCCTGGTTCAAGGTGCCATCGAAGAGGATAAAAAGGCACCACGGGAACTGGCTGAGTGCAGCATACAAGGAGCTTAGAGGTCTTCACCATCGGCTGCCCTCGTAGCAGCAAGGAAGACAGGATCACAAAGGGAACTTGGGTGAAACCGGCCTTCGGAAAATCCAAAGGGCAGTGAAGAGATAACAACCAGCAAATACTTAACTTTCAGCGATAAAGAAAAAATATCAGGCTCAATATCTAGGAGCTAGATTGCCCCTGTCTGCATAGACACAAGATTGGCAAAACTTAGCGCGCCTTTCTGTATTTCTTTATCGTTTATTCACACTCTCATGCGTCCAACCAAAAGCAACCAACTGAATAATCCGTCCACAGTCACTTTCGTCCTACTATGCAAACAGTTCTAGTCTCAAAAAGGCATCCCAGTCTAGTGCAAAATTCCATAGCAACCTTTCTTCCGTATCTGGCTGATAAGTTCTAACCCGGCAGCTCCAAGGGAGTCCTGGCAGGAGAGAAAATCAGCCAAGTCTGTCCTAGCTACTCTAGAAGAGTCGTGGTAGGATAGAGACCAGCAAAACAGCCAACCCTGGCTGTCCCTGGCTCACAGAAAGGTCAATTGCAGCAAGGCATGAGATTCTGAAGGCTTTGAGGTAGCTGTAGGGCTTCTGGGAGGCAGATAACTGATCACAGGGCTTGGGAACCCTGGAGCAGCAGCAAGCAAGTAGGCCAATTGATCTGGAGCAGTTCCCAAGAAGTTTGGCAGTCAAAATCAGTAACAACAGTCCTAGAGAAGTGAAAAACAAGAAAAAACGATTTCCTTCTGTTACCCTTCTGGCCACTTTGTAACACACAAATGGCCATGCATCAACAGAAAACCATCTCGGAGTGCATTTCCTTATCCCTTCAGATATCTGATCATATATCCTTGAAAGTCAACTGTGTCATATTGCTCTTTCATGGCATCCGATTCATCATCATGATAGGCAATAGAAACTACAGGAACCTGTGGTTTCTTTGATCCGGCATTAGGCACTGGCCTCCTAGATAGTACATCAGCAATTACATTTTTATTTCCAAGCACATGCACAATCTTAAAATGAAACATAGAGAGAAAATTGGCCCAGTGAATGTGCTTCTCAGATAATTTTCTTTGTGTGAGAAATACCGCAGCAACGAATGATCTGTTTGAACATAAAAATCAGTGCCCAACAAATAGTGTTTCCAATGAGACAAGGCATGAATTACAGCAAGCATCTCCTTTTCATAAATCTGAAAATTCATTTCAGCGGCCTACAACACCCTGCTCTCATAAGGAACTACCCTTTCGTCCTGCAGAAGAACTCCTCCAATGTTGTACCTGCATGCATCACACTGGACAGCAAGGAGTTTTCGCAAATCTAGCAAGATTAACACAAGATCAAAGCAAAGTTTTTCTTTCAACTCTTCAAAAGCTGCAATTTCCTTTGTAGTCCATCGAAAGGATATCCCCTTCTTCTGCAAAGCATGCAGAGGCGAAGCAATTTCAGTAAAGAAATGGATAAACCTCCTATAGTATGAGCATAAGCCAAGAAAGCTTCGTACTTCATGAATGTTCCTGAGTGGTGGCCAATTTCTAATTGCTTCAACCTTAGCTGAATCCATCCGAACTTGATCTTTGGAAATGATGTGCCCAGAAAGTGAATTTCGGGCATGAAGAATTCACTTTTCTTCGCATTAATGACCAGCTTGTGTTTTCTCAACTCTTCAAACACCACCACCGCCAGATGTTTTCAATGCTCCGCCTCACTTTTAGAGAACACAATGATGTCATCAAAGAATGTTCCCACAAAAGACCTGTGTTCTCGAAAAATCCTATCCATCATGCGATTGAAAGTGGCAGGAGCATTGGTCAACCCGAATGGCATCACAAGATACTCATATAACCCAAATGTGGTCCTAAAAGAAGTCTTGTGCACATCTTCTGGTCTTATGCGCATCTGGTAATACCCGCTCTTCAAATCAATGCGGCTGAAAGTGGAAGACCCCTCAAGTGTGTCCAAGATGTCATCAATTCAAGGAATAGGGAACCTGTTCTTAACTATGATCTTGTTAACTGCACGATAGTCAATGCACATTCTCCAAGATCCATCCTTTTTCTGTACCAAAAGAACTAGTGAACAATACGGGGAGAAACTCACCCGAATCAGCCCCTTCTACAACAATTCATTCACCTAGTTCAATATTTCTTCTTGTTGGGTAGCACTGACCCTGTACGCTGGTATGATCGGTGGGCAACTACCCGGAACAATATCTATGGCATGATCTTCAGGTCTTCTCTCAGGTGGGAGTTCCCCTAGTATGGATTCAAAAAAACAATCCTGAAACTCAAACATGAAATCTGTCTGTTCTTTATCCAAGCCAGATAGAGGCGACTGAACATCTTCGTTTTCTTTTTCTTTGGCAAAAATCAAACACGCAAAAATATGCTTTTTCATTAATGAAGTAATTGCGGAAGCAGATACAACTAGAATGGACTCCCATTTGAGTTTTACATTAAGTACATGAGTTTTCCCCCTGTGAGTCAGGGTAACTGTCTTATTATATGTATCAACTATAGCCCAAAGACGATGACACTATGGAATTCCCAACAGCACATCACAACCATTGTGAGACATAATATAAAACTCTTTTGTGTCAACATAGCTTTGAATGTGAAGACGGAGCTTCTAAATAATCGAAGTGATGGGCGTACTCAGCCATGTAGCAACCATGTCTGCTTCTACAAGTGAACCCATTTCTTGAGGACGTATACCGAGCTTGCCTGCTAGTTTGCTTTAGCACCCGGGTCAAAGTAAAATAAAGATGTCTGGTTACGTACTTTTCCCCATGCACTGCAAGGTTCTGTGCCATCCTCATGTTTCTTTTCATTGATCATGAGCACAAGTCCAGCAGACAGCTTTTGCTTTTTCCCTTTTCGATCAGCTTTCAATTCTCCTTTCTATTCACTCTTTTCCTCCATGGGCTGCTTTCTTTTCTTCTTATTCGGGCATTCATGCACTTGATAGCGCTTCTCTCTACAGTAAAAACAATTTTTTCCCTCTGAGGGGACTTGTTTCTCTTCTTTTGTCAACCTCGTGGGCCGTGACCTGAAAACACACCGACATCATGCAACAAAGGTAGCTTTCGAGGCCTTGCTGAACTTCTCCCTCCTTTTGAACACTTACTTCTTGTTGCCCTTAAAGCCACTTGTCTGGCCCTGTAACAACGCATAAGCTGTATTGGCATTTTCTATCAGCTGAGACATGTTTGACACCTTCAATTTCGTGCAAAATCCCGAATTTCCTTCTGCAATCCACAACAATATTTCTCTATCTGTTCAGACGCCAATAGGAACTGATTGGCAACAGTGCAAAAATTCTTATTGTATTCTTCCAGATTGCGGCAATTATCTACATCCAATTTATGCCAGGCAGTCATAATGTTGACTTCAAAGGTAGTAGTCAACCATGCAGCTGAAAACACTTGCTTGAATTCCACCCAAGTAGCAGGTGCTCTGCCTTGCAAAAGGAGATTCGTCCACCATTGTAAAGCATTACCCTTCCAAAAAGTGGCCGCTTTTCTGACTTTTGATGCATCACTCAGTGAAATTCCCACCGGAGTAGACTGCATCATTCAAGGTGTCGAATTTCACAGCTGCACGACCCTCTTTATAATCCTTCTGCTTTCCCCTGGGTGTGAGATTGTCATAGACAGGTGGCTGTATATACAAGGGCTGCATAACATTTCCGCACTCTTTCCATTGCCCATAACAGGATTAACCACTCCCAGTTCCATTGCATTCATTCCAAGCATACCAGAAAAAATTCCCATCATGCCACCCATAGCAGTCTGCATCCCTCGCTACGTGCCAAAATTACCATACATCATATTAGGCATCATATTAAGTATTCCACCAAACATCTGACCCTGATAGCCCTGTATGCCAGGCTGAAATGATCCAAGGGTGGATCTACATCACTCATGGTAGATTTGCGGAGTGTGTCATTACCATACACTGGATGACCCTCCCTAACCTGTACCTCCCAAGCTCACGAAAGATTTGCTTAGACTAGGGAAGAGAAGACACTCTTGCAGATGATCCTCAATGGATTGGGGAGGCTTGAGGCTCTGTTGTAGGGGCTGAACTGCAGACTTAAGTGATGCTCCTGAGTGATGCTGGAAGAATGAGGTTGGCCCCTTTTAAAGCCCTGAAGGATCTTGGAACTAGATGAACAAAGTTGGGAAGTTGCCTGACTAGATCTGTCTGTAACTGTAACTGGCCATATCACAGACTGGGTCAGTCTGTTTACAGACTCACCCTGATCCATGGGTTTACAGACCAGATCCATGTCAGATCTGGACCTATAAACACCCCATTCTGCCTATAGACCCTGCTGTTGATCTTCTGCAAGGGCTGGGCTTGTCCTGCCTCTCTTTGCTGCCATTCTGCACGCGCCTGCTGCTGTGGCTGCTGCTGGCCTTCCTCCCAGTCCTACTGGTCTTCCACCCACTTGGGCTGCTGAAGTCTAAAACAGCCTGTGTGCTGTCCAAAGCTCTTTCTGCCATATAGGCAATAAGCCTTGGGCTAAAAATGCCCATGACAGGTGTGGCACCAAGAAGACCAAACGGTCGTAATCACTCTGGAATCCTAGAACATTAGAATATAAGAATGAGAGGTAAGCAGGCAGAGAGACAACGGACACATTATCCAAACGCTGACGAGTGTAGCAACTCCAATACTCAAAATCATCCATATAGAATTCTTTTGTCAGCTCAGCAACTATAGAATTCTTTTGTCAGCTCAGCAACTCCAATACTCAAAATCATCCATATAGAATTCTTTTGTCAGCTCAATGACATTTCATCAACTATCCATAGTGAATGCAGGTTCTTCTTTGATAGTGAGAATAGGCTTAGAACAGCATCTGAATGCCCGAATCCAAATCATGTTTCTTTTTTATAAAACATGCCCAAATTCATCAATCAAAGCAAGTGGACAGTGCATATTTTAGTCTCCTGACAGCCACAGCCATCCACATAGAAAATATCACCACATCCTATTGGGCACTTTCTGGAACATCCCAATCGACATCATCAGCACCAAATGGTGGGTGGAAACGAGTTATCAATCCATGCTCTCACACATACGCACATATCCACACACAAACTTACACAAAGTCACATCTGAAGATTGTGCCCCCTACAAGGTTGTCAACCGACTATACTGCAGACTTTCAAGCGATCAGCAGTATGTCCCTTGCAAGAAACAAAATCAACCCCACATAAAACAAGGTTTTGGTCAAATGTTGCTTGGAAAACATCCGCTCACATTAAAAACATTGGACACTCAGTGCAAAATTTAAAAACCATCCTTGTTCTAAACAGCTAAGAGGTAGCTATGACTGTATTCGAGTTATTCATAACTTGACTGGAATCTAACTTTGAAACTTTTTTTTAATATATATATATAGCTTCAGAAACAACTTTGAGTCTTGAATTCGGCACATTTGTTTGCCTCTTTAACGAGGTTTCCACCATGTGGCAAACGAAATAGCATTTTGTGACTTCCATGAAATTCTGAACTCCCTGCCAGCAAGCTTAATTTTTTTAGCATACTTTGGTCTTGCTTCCTTTACTTAAGCTCATACGCAATTACCCCAATTACATTGTCAGTGACGACTAAGGAAAGCATGTTGAATTCAGAAGATTAGAAGATGTCCAAGCTTACAGATAAACCGTTCAAAATTGACAAAAAGGATGTCATGAAGCCAAAGAAGAGGTAATATGTATACGCACGGTAATACAACCAGATGAATTCTTTTAAAATCCGCACAGTTGTTGGGGTAAAGGCACTATGGCCACCCAAGTACAGTTAGTACACTTAGTACTTTATTTGTTAAGTACACTAAGTACACCGTACTTAGTGTTGTAACCTTATCCTTTTATATAAAAGGTTGACTGTGTGCTAGGGGAGGTACACACATACGTTTTATCCCCACCCTTCTTGTGTTTATCCTGCTTGTGTGTGTCGGTGTGCTCCCACTCTCCCCTTCCACAACTGGTATCAGAGCCATCAACACAGCCATCGCTAGGCAGCCAGCATCAGAGCCATCGCTAGGCAGTCAGCAGCACTGCCATCGCTAGGCAGCGGCGACAGCAACGGCAGCCTGCAGACAGCGCCTTCAGCTGCTAGCGCTGCCAGCGCTAGCAGCCTTCGAGGCTGTTTGTCGCCAGGGCCAAGGCCACCGGCGACGCCAACGCCAAGGCCACCAGCGACGCCAGCGCCAAGGCCACCGACGACGCCAGGGCCAAGGCCCCAGCGACGCCAGCGGCGCCACCAGCAGCAAGCCAGGCGGCACCAGCAATTCCGCCATCAGCGCCACAAGTGGCCACAGGTGCATGTCCTCGCCATCGCCATCGCCGGAGAGCTCGGAGACGTTCACGATCGTAGAGCAGCCCGCTTCACCCGTTTTTTTTTTTTTTGGTTCCTTCAGCCTTCAGTTCTTTTCAGTCCCAGCGCAATTTCTGAGCTCATACTTGAGCAGTGGGTCAGATGTATTGTCAGTGAGGTAGATCTGCAGATCTATGCCTCCTATGTGAGAGAAATTCTCATTTTCTTTGAATTGCGGAATCAAGGGGCTTTTGTAGCCACAGCCAAGCATTGGCTTATACACGCACTTGTTTGCGTATATCCTCCTGATTGGAGTTGATTTGTGCAAGGATTTGATGCATTTTATGACTTACGGGACAGTGGCAGATGCATATGAATTGGGGCTTTTGACATTGTTATGCATATCAGTGTTGGGGGAAACACCTAGATGCCTTATGTGATCAGTGGAGCTTTGGGAAAGCGGTGTATGCACTAAAATCTTCAAAAATTGGCTTCCAGTCAAGGGGCTTTTGCCTCATTCAAGTTCTAAACTGTGTAACACAGTTATAGAGGCAAGAGAAAGTCTAATTCTGACAGTTTTGGACAGTTATACAGTCAATTTCTGTTGCTGTACTAGAAAGTACAGTCGGGTACTGTCCGGAGTCAATTTTTGGACTGTAAACAGTCACTTTACTGAAGTTTAAAGTGCATAAAACAGTGCTGTTTTCACTGTTACAGCAGGGACATACATTGTGTCAAATCAAGGTACTGCTGTACTGTACTACAGAGCATCAATTAATGCATTAAGTATTTCTTTTCTGGATCTGCAGCAGGCAGGAAACAGACAGTATTTACTGTTAAGTGGGAGAAAGTTGCAGGTCCTGTGTTCCATTGCAGGAATTAACTTTTGAGCACAACTACAAGTGCATCTCTGCACTTAGTTTGCAGGGAGTCAGGCACTCAAGTGTGGGTTATATTTCTTGCTGATTGTAATGGCTTCATCCTCGGAATCTTCTCTTCTCAATATTAAAAAGTTGCAGGGTGCTGCTAACTACCCAATGTGGAAAAAGATGGTCCTGAATGTGCTAATTCTCAGGCAGTTTCATGCTCCTATTATACACAAAGGTGTGAAGCCCACTGGCACATCTGATGATGCTTGGGCACTAGCTGATCTGTCAGCAAAGTCCATAATTGAATTGTCACTCCATGAGAGTGTTGTTTGGAATGTGGATGGTGAAAAAACAGCCTGGGGTGTGGAAAAAGCTACAGGACACATATGAGCAGCAGAGTGTAGCCACAAAGATATATTGGCTGCGCAAGTTCTTCAATCTGAAGATGAAGGAAGGGACCTCCATGGATGCACATCTCAATGAGTTTAATTCAATTGTCACTCAACTTGCAAATCAAAAATATGTGGTGGATGAGGAAACCAAGGGTATGGCACTCTTGATCTCTCTTCCTGAAAGTTGGGATACATTCACCACAGCTGTAACAAATCCAAACACTTTCATAAGTTTTTCAGATATCACAGGGCTGATTTTGCAAGAAGAGCAGAAGCTGAAAGCTCAAGATGCAGTAAAGCCTAACAATGCCTTAAATGCAAGGGGGAGAAGTCAGCAAAGAGGCAAATCTCAGGAAAGGGGAAAAGGGAGGAGTAAGTCCCGCTCCAACAAAGATGTTGAGTGCTACTACTGTGGCAAAAAGGGACATACCAAAAAGCAGTGCTTTAAACTGAAAAATGATAAGAGAGACAAAGCCAAAAACACTGATGCGTCAGATGCAAAAGCAATTGTACCAGTAAGCAATGGCAAGAGCAGTGTGAAGATTGAAGAGCTTCATTCTACACACGGTTATGACAGTGAGGGAGAGGTTCTATTTCTCTCTACTTTGGATGCTCATTCTCTTCATGCAGGAGATTTTGCAGACATGCACTCTTGGATCATTGACTCAGGTGCCTCATTCCATGTTACACCTTACAAAGAATTGTTTGTAAGATATGCAGCAGGCAGTAATGGAGTCGTTTTTCTAGGGGATAATCATGCATGCAGTATTGTTGGTATTGGAGATGTCAGGCTTGTATTTGCTGATGGTACTCAGCTTATGCTTCACAATGTTAGGCATGTACCCGAAGTCAAGAAAAATCTGATTTCTACTGGCATGTTGGATGACGAAGGTTTTGTGACCAGCTTTGGTCATGGTTTCTGGAAGGTCACCAAAGGTGCCCTGGTTGTTGCCAGAGGCTCTAAGGTTGACACAATGTATACTCTTCATGCTAAAGTATGTAATCATGCTGATATTCATGCCACCGAGCTGCCAAATATTTCTATGTGGCATAGCCGGATGGGACATATGAGCATAA
Source organism: Dipteris shenzhenensis (assembly GCF_047967505.1). Taxonomy (NCBI): domain Eukaryota; kingdom Viridiplantae; phylum Streptophyta; class Polypodiopsida; order Gleicheniales; family Dipteridaceae; genus Dipteris; species Dipteris shenzhenensis. The sequence continues at coordinate 3,417,485 of NC_141597.1, forward strand.
GTGGAATGGAGCAATTGGCTCGCCTTGGCTACTTACCGTCTGTTAAATTTTCTGATTTAAAGTTTTGTGAGCACTGCATATATGGTAGACAGTTACAGTGTCCTCATAAAAGGAGATTAGGACATAAAGATGCTCAACTTGAGCTTGTGCATACAGACGTGTGTGAGATGCCTAGTCCTTCACTTGGAGGTGCACGATACTTTGTCACATTTATAGATGATTCCACAAGGAAGGTGTGGGTGTATCCTCTTCGATTGAAGAGTGATGTCTTTCCAGTGTTCCAGAAATGGCTTGCTATGGTTGAGAACCAAACAGGCAGAACACTGAAGGCTTTGCGGTCAGATAACGGTGGGGAGTATATGTCTAATGCATTCAATGCAGTTTGTGATGCTAGAAATATTAAAAGAGAACTCACTGCTCCTTACAGTCCAACGCAAAATGGCACTGCAGAGCGTATGAATAGAACCATACAAGAAAAGTCTCGCTCTATGATGTCACATGCTGCTTTACCTCATGGATTTTGGGCTGAAGCTGTAAAAACAGCAGTACACCTCATCAATAGGTCACCAAATAAAAGACTAGATGGCAGAGTGCCAGAGGAGCTTTGGACAGGAAAACCTCCTTCCTATAAGCACTTGAGGGTCTTTGGCTGCACTGCGTACGTGCATATACGCAGAGAAGATCGCAGCAAGCTTGATCCTAAGTCTCTTAAATGCATTTTTCTTGGATATGGTGACAGTGGTGAGATGGGTTACCGCCTATGGGATCCTGTGAATAAGAAGCTAATACGCAGCAATGATGTCTTATTTGATGAGTCATGTATGTTTAAGGCAGCAGATAAGCCTTCTGATGCTTCAGAGGTTGACATTGATGACTCGGGACATCCTGTACAATTCAGGCAGGCTGCAAATCAGCCACAACAGCAGCGTAATCAGCCAATGCATGATGCTGCAGCAGGTCCAAATGGACAGCCCGCAGTGGCGGAAGATGTACTACGGGATATGCCACCTTTGGAAGACCTCCCAGGCATAATTCTGCAGCCTGATCTACTAGAACAGCAACCTGTTTTAGGTGAGCAGCAAGTTGGACAGCAAGACCAATGGGTCCGAAGGTCCACTCGACAAATGAAACCACCAGACAGATTTGTTCCAGGAGCAGATTTTATTATGCTTACAGATTGTGGAGAACCTTCCTGTTACAAGGAAGCCGTGCAAATGCATGATAAAAGGCTATGGGAACTAGCCATGAAGTCTGAAATGGACAGCCTCCATAAAAATGGTACTTGGGAATTGGTGCAGTTGCCTAAGGGCATGAAAGTACTGCCATGCAAGTGGGTGTATAGATTGAAAGTCACACTTGGAGCTAAGCCAAGGTATAAAGCCAGGTTGGTTGCCAAGGGCTTTAAGCAGGAGTATGGTGTTGATTTTGATGAGATCTTTTCTCCAGTGGTTAAGATGACCACACTCAGGATTGTACTTGCTTTGGTTGCATGTGAGAATTTGGAATTATGCCAAATGGATGTGAAGACAGCCTTTCTTCACGGTGATCTTCATGAGGAGATCTACATGCAGCAGCCAGAAGGATTTGCAGTCAAGGGCAAGAAGTCACTTGTATGCAAGCTTAAAAAGAGCCTTTACGGGCTGAAACAGGCACCAAGGGAATGGTATAAGAAATTTGATACCTTCATGAAGTCCCAAGGTTTCAGGAGAAGTGATGACGATCACTGCTTATATACCAAAAGGGCTGCAAATGGCAGCTTAATCATTCTCATTTTATATGTGGATGACATGCTTATTGCTGGTAAAGCTCGTAAGGAGCTTGATGACCTTAAGAAAAGATTGCATGAGGCCTTTGATATGAAGGACCTTGGTGATGCAAATCACATACTGGGAATGCGGATACGGAGAGACAGGGGACAGCGTTTGTTGTATTTGTCTCAGACCGAATATATTGGCAAAGTATTGCATAGGTTTTATATGGAGGGGGGGAAGACCCTTAGTTCTCCATTGCCTCCGTATGTGAAACTCAGTGCAATGGACAGCCCACACTCAGATGCTGATAGGGCTGAAATGGCCAAGATTCCGTATGCTTCAGCTTGTGGCAGTCTCATGTATGCCATGGTTGCAACCAGACCTGATATTGCGTTTGCAGTGGGAGTGGTTAGCAGGTATATGGCAAATCCAGGCAAGAAGCATTGGAATGCAGTGAAAGGTATCATGAGATACCTGAAGGGCACACAGGAGTTGTGCATAAGCTTTGGCAAGCGAGATGCAAAGGTGCATGGTTATGTGGATTCAGATTTTGCTGGTCATCCCGATAACCGGAAGTCTACTACCGGTTATGTTTATACATTCACTGGAGGTGCAGTGTCATGGATGTCAAGGATGCAGCAGTGCATAGCCTTGTCTACTACGGAAGCTGAATATATTGCAGCCACAGAGGCATGCAAGGAGGCCTTATGGTTATCTCGGCTAGTGGGAGACTTGGGCATTACAGGTGATATTCCATTGTTGCATTGTGACAGTCAGAGTGCTATTCAGTTGGCACACAATCCTGTCTTTCATGCAAAGACAAAGCACATTGATGTGAAGTATCACTTCATCAGGGAGGTGATAGATGATAAGCTGATTCAGCTTGTCAAGATTCACACAGATGATAATCCAGCAGATCTGTTGACAAAAGGCTTGCCTGCAGAGCGGTTTGCACATTGCCGACAGTTGATGGGTATAGGTTAAGCCTCATTTATTTTTACTTGAGGGCATATTGCCTTTAAGTGGGAGGTTGTTGGGGTAAAGGCACTATGGCCACCCAAGTACAGTTAGTACACTTAGTACTTTATTTGTTAAGTACACTAAGTACACCGTACTTAGTGTTGTAACCTTATCCTTTTATATAAAAGGTTGACTGTGTGCTAGGGGAGGTACACACATATGTTTTATCCCCACACTTCTTGTGTTTATCCTGCTTGTGTGTGTCGGTGTGCTCCCACTCTCCCCTTCCACAACAGTAACCTAACCAGAGGAATTCTTTTTAAATTCATCCACAGAGTTTACCATGGCCCACAAAATTTTAGCAACAAAATTTTCAACTTCCCGTATTGATGGCTTCCAAACATGGACATACCGATTCTCCGGCTCGAAATGTTTTCTCAATAGTATTACCGGTAACGTAGTTCCTCAATTTAGTTCTAACAAATGCAGCTCCTTTGCCAGGCTTGACATGTAAGAATTCTGTCAGATCCAGACAGACAACAAAGCTGAAATCGTTGTTCCTTGAATGAAGAGTCGAAACACAAGCAGAACACGTACTAGCCCGCTTGGCATAGCTATGTAGTCAATCTCCTCGTATACACATAAACATCTTCAGAAGGAAGTGAGCTCTAAGTCGCAGCATAACATTTTACAAAATACGGCCCCTAAATCCCTTCCGAGATCACCATTCAGACTTGAAATTTCTAGAAGGCTTTTGCATCACACCTTGCACACGCCATGGCGCACCGTCAAATTCGATTGCTGTTCCAGGCCTGAAATCATTAGTTGAAATTGCGAAAATACCTGTCGAGAGAGAGGCATATCAAGGATAGAATATGGCCTGAACATTTCATAAAGGTTCTGGAAAATGTGCTTTAAGATTCGGCCAACAAGATAACGCTGTTTACGATTATACGTTTCACCAGGCAGGGACGAAGCCTAGTCCAAAAACTCTTGCCGAATGCTGCAAGTCCTCCGGATGTGATAGCCTGAAGCCTCTGCTCACTGAACATTATACTGACATTCAACCAAATACTTCAATGTATGCCAGCACTGCAGAATGGAAGTGCCGAAGTCGCCCCTCGGACAATGTGCTGTGTCCGACGCATAAACATTTTTTTACAGAGAATGTCGGACGCATAAGCTTAAGGACAATACTCTCAACAAACAAGCGAAGGTGGTAATATTCCTAGACCGTCCTGAAGGGCGAGTGCAAGGGGTAATGGGGATCAAACTCGAAGCATGCAGCACGAACACCGAATGCAACGAATTGTCAAAGGAAAAATACATTGAGCAAAACCAGAAAAGGAGAAGTACCGAGGGGGCGATGTCGTAGGCGTGTGGTGGCTGGCGATGTGGTTGAGAGAGGCAAGCGAGCAAGCTTTACAAAAGCTGAGGATGGCGCAAGAGCAAGAGCAACCTGGTGGTGAAGGACAAGTACCATCTTGATGATGGTGATGAGGATGATGATTATACAAGTGTATGAATCTATTTGTCCCCTCGTACCTTGCATTATATAGTAACCTCATGCAAGGTATCTACAAGGTGTGGAGCACGTCACTCCAAGCTCTCCCTCCATGCCAGAGATTTGAATTTACCAATGCCAGCTTTTGTTCTTTTGCTTTTCCCGTTTGAAAACTCCAAGCTTTTTTGCATATCGACCCTAGGAGAAGAAATGATCCTACTTCGGGAGAGAAGATCTTCCAAACAACCAGGAAGAGGATGGAAAACGAGCTCGAAGCCCTGTCATCAATTGGATAAAGAAATCTCGTGCAAAAAGATAGGTGTAGAAGAGATGTAAGAATGTCTCTCTTGCATGAGAGCAAGTGGGACAAGTCGAAGAAGCAATGTGCCTAGAGGCCAAGAAAGATCCCACCGGTAAAGCCCCGACCAAACAGCAACATAGGAAGACTCTTTGCTTGAGAGGGAGTTTGTTACTCGAGATGCGCCGATGAGAAGTTCTACACGAAGAAAGAGACTTATTTAAGTGCCAAAAGTGATTGCCATAATCCTGAATACAAGGCTGTAGAATGAAGAAGTGATATGCCTTATTGGCAGAAAGATCTACAAATGAAAAGGAGGAGTGACCTGGAGTCTCACAATCATTTAATGAGAGAGGATCGGGATGAACACTGTTACAATGCTTCGCTGCCACAAAACCCGAGTTCTCACAGAACTGGATGCATGTCCTAGCGACCACAGACGCAGTTGAGAAGACAAGAATAAAAATGGCAGCCTATGATCCCAGGTGTCGGGCACTCTAGTCCCCTTAAACATGATCAACATCTTGAGGGAACCTGAAGATGGCCAAGGGATACGAAAAGTGAAGACAAACCTTCATTGGTTGAGGTATGTGGGTACCGTTACAGCACACCATGAGTTTTCGTCCGATTGGGGAGCTAGATTGGATAGACTTAAGACCCCCCTAGGATCCCTTAAAGCAGAGGAAGCCCCTCTAGCTGAGGTTAAGGCCCCTTCAAAAGCTAAGCCACCTCTAAAAAGCAAGGTCGTGAAGGCCAAAGGTACGGAGACCTCTCCAAAGGAGAAGCAACCCACCTTAAAAGGCTTGGAGGGTGACGAGGAAGAAGAAGCTGATTTACGCCAAGTCCCCAAGTACTTTAAAGCTTACATGGTCCAAGACCCCAAGTGAGTTATGACGGCAAAGCAAGGGAACCAATATAGTTATGATGGCCTGGCTAAGGTCAAGGAAGTGAACCTTGCCAATGAAGGCGAAGACCCTAAACCAGTCTATATAGCTGTGATGACGACTTGAACCCTGAGCAAGAACAAGCCTTACTTGCTATGTTGCATGAGTTTCAAGATTACTGTGCTTGGAAGTACACTTATATGAAGGGCATGTTGCGAGAGGCCATAACACACCATCCCTATGTTGGATGAAATTAGACCGGTGCGGTGGAGATCCTACTCGATGAATCCAAAGTATGCGATGATTTCCAAGAAAGAAATACATAAGTTAATTGACATAGGATTCATCTATGAGATTGAACATATGGAATGGGTATCCCCCATCATCATAGTGCTAAAAAAGAGTGGCAAGATCAAAGTACGCTTAGATTTAAAAAAGGTAAATGCCACGACTCTCGTAAAGACCACTACCCATTGCTACTGATGCCCTTTACGGAGCATCTTCTAGAGAGAGTCGTTGGAAAGGAAGGTTATAGCTTCTTGGTCTATCGCACTAGAGAATTAGCACAAAACCGTGTTTGCCACATGGAATGGGGGGTTTATGCTTCTAAGGTGATGCTCTTTGGGCTCACTAATGCCCCACAACATTCCAAAGGCTAATGATCACAACCTTTGGCATCAACCCCGATTTTGCGAGCCTAGAATTGGGATTTGATATTTCATGTCCATATTGATGCCTCAAAGTTCATAATAGGGTGTGTATTATGTGCAACAAGGTGAGTTTAATCTAGATGATTCGATATATTTTGCAAGCCACAAAGTGAATGACGTGAAAACAAACTATACCACGATTGAGCGGGAAGACCTTGCCATGGTATATGCAGTAAAGAAGTTTAGGCATTGCTTATTGACAAACATGTTTTTCTTCTTTGTATATCACCAAACTCTTCTCTATCTGGTTAATAAGCCATGTATGACTGGAGGCATCAATGCTCATTCTTTTAGAGTTTGATTTCATCGTCACTGTAAGGAAGGGACGTACGCATTTTATGGCTCATCACATGTCTCGCATTCCCAATGGAGAACCAACAACATGAATGGAGGATGATCTTCTAAATGCCCTTTTATTCATGGTTGACCTAGTCCTGGAATGGGCTCAAGAGATTGAACACTTCCTACCCAATGGATTCCCCCAAGATAAGGTACTTAATAAGGATAGGGCCAGGAAACTTATCAAGGATGTGGCTCCCTATTAATCAATAGCCGAACAACTCTATCAAATGGGGAAGGATGGCATAATGCACCATTGTGTTTGGGAAAATAGTTTGTGGAGGTCTTAGACGAAGCACATTCGAGCATCGTCAATGGTCATTTCGCTGAAGAGCTTATGGCTCGCAAGGTATTGCTAGTTCGATTATGGTGTCCCATGCTCTTCATAGATGCCATCGAGTTTTTTAATTGATGTGATCCCTGCCAGCGAATCTCCATACCCCATAGCCAAGATTGCATGCTTTTGACCGCAGTCCTTACAAATCAACCCTTCTAAAAGTGGGGTATTGATTTTACAATTAGTCCAGCTGCTGCTGCTAAAGTGGGCAGAAGGCACGACCACAAGGAAAGTGGATGTGAGAATGTAATATCATGCTTCGGTCTCCCACTAGAAATTGCGAGTGATTGAGGAACACACTTCGTTAATGACACAATTCGCATACAAATGAGTGAGTTCCTCATCATTCATCGAAAATCCACACCTTATTATCCTCGAGCTAATGGACAAGCCGAGATCTCGAACAAGACCTTGTGCCACACCAACATGCACGGTAGAAGCCAGTTGTAATGACTAGGAACTTAAACTCACCACCGCACTTTGGGCATACAAAATGGCATATAAGGTCGCTACCAATTGCATACCCTTTAGCCTAGCATTTGGGTAGAAGCAATCATGCCTATGGAATTCATAGCAAGCCTCATAGTTGCAGTTAGAGACCGAATATCCAATCAGATGATTCCAAAAAGGGATAAAATTTTCGATGAGAGAGCAGGTCCACGCAAAATCCAAAATTTCACCCAGGAGCATGTCGCATCGCGGCCCCAAAATGGACTCGAAAATAGTTGACCCTCTAGTGGACCAAGAAATTAGCTGAGGCATTTCATGAACTCAAGAAACAAGCTATGCTAATCAAGCTTGAAAAGCTTAACGAGACAAGGTTGAGAGCAGCTTATGGCATAAAGCTCAAAAAACTACGCCCCAAAAAGTGGTTTGAACGGAACCTCCAAAACAAGCACCTCAAATAAGGAAACCTTGCATTATTATATAGCGTAAGGAACATGATCGAGGTATGGGTCCATATCAGGTTGTGAAAATCACACCCCAAGGGTCATGTAGAATCATGACCCTTGATGGCATTTGAATGGATGGTTACATCAAAGGTAGTAAGCTCAAATGCTACTATGGCCCATTAACACTCCAAATGCTACAGGCCATCCATCAAGAAAAAGAGCTCAAGAAGAAAGTCACTCGTATGAGACGACAAGAGATAGAGGAAGGGTCGGCAAGCTAAAGCAAAAAAATTAAGGCTACTAACAATTTGCAAGGCATCCGTGGAAGGGTTAAACCCCATGGATGATCTCACAATTGCCCCACCTAGGGTACAAGCGGCCTTCCAATTGCGCAGGGAAACTATTTGCTTTGCAAAGGCCTTCATCAACCCTGGTGTAAGCAGTAACTTGATATCATATGAGATGCGCACCCAACTCCTGACATTTAAGGTAGCACTAGAACCTACACCTCTCACATGCAATGAACGGAAAAACCTCACCCGCCGCAATAGGTTGTGTGGAATTGCCCATATCAATTAATAACCATAGCGTGGCCAGTAGATGTTATGTCATGCCTGTAGGTGCAATGGACAAATAGGTAATTATCAGAAGAACTTGGTGTTGGGCAGTTAACTGCCAAATCAATTGATGGGAATGCACCGCGATATTAACCAATGATGGCCGCACCTCTGCCATCTCAATTGGCAAAGAGAACTTAGGTTCAAAAATTCATGTGATCCATAAGACCAGCAAGATGGCCACAAGACCCTTACACACGATTGAAGCTTCCTCGTCCACCATTGCTAACATCCTAATGGAAACAATATCCTCGCAACAAGATGATCCCATTGCAACACTAGAAGGAAACAACAATGGATTGATAGTAGCTCTACCGACCCCTCCAATGGCTCATACACCAAAAGGGAAGGGGCCCCACTAGCTTCCAAAAGGTACACCTCCAGCGACCTCTCAGTCTATGGAAGGTCAGACTCATTGCGTAGCTTTGCTTCCCACCTCCTACATCAACGGGGGTTCAAGCTGCTCAATCGAAGAAATCTCGATTTAGAAGATGCAAGACCGCAAACGGAATATAGAAGTACCATTTCAGGTACCTAAGTGATTGCTACAGGTGTAAGGTTTCTACGATGGCAATGACTACATATGCGTGCCTAGCGTAATATCTATGACAACTACATCCCCTTGTAAGCCTCATACTGAGACCAAGCATCCGTTGACATCATTCATGGCTAAGAGAATAGTAGTGCCACAAGAACCTACCTGTAAAAATGAGGTAGCTACACAGGGACCTATTGCTGGGACCTCAAAGCAAAATATGGCTAAGATGAAACCACCAGAGACTCCCTTCTATCCCTGAGTGATTATGTTACAAGGAACAGCTTCACAAGCGGCCCCGTAGTAGTGGCACAAGAACATATCCCTAAAAATGGGGCAATAATACAAGAACCTGCTATTTTAAAAGGAAAATGTGAAGCTCATTGGATTCCCAGTTGTCACCCACCAAGGCTTGTACTTTTGCCTCAACATTGGCAATGAACATTGGTAGCCACACAAGAAAGTGGAGCAGTCCCACAAGAACCTACCATCACTTCAACGCCACAGAAACTAGGTCAAGTAGTTCCTCAAGTCTATGCAAGCTATCCTACTACCGATCAATGAAGGTGCCCTACCTACACGATTTAACACCAATGAGCTGATAATGCCATTCATGCATACTTCCAAGGTGCACCTCTCCACTTTCTTCATAGGTGCTCTCAATAAGTACGCGGCATGGAAAGAAGACATGTGCTCTAGGTCCTAACACTCTTGAGTCCATTGTTCCTGCGTTCGGCCTAGGTGAGAATAGGCGGAAGGCATTGTAGGTGAAATTAGGAAGCTACCATGTCTAGTACATCTTTAGGTGAAAATGGCAACCCCTTGTGTCAACTGGTTGTTCTTCTATGAATATTGGTTCAGCATCAATCTAAATAGTTGATTAGGCTCCATGTGTCTGCATGCATTCCATCCGTAGGGTCCCTAGCTCAAAAGAACATAGTCTAAGTTAGCACAAGGATAAGGTCAATATTTCACTATCATAGCATCCATGTAACTCGATGCACTCACGCTCATCTAAGTGAAGTCCAAGAAGGTTATCTAGCTAATCAAATTCCAAAACAGGTCCCTTAAAATGAAGTCACTGCTTTAAGGCTAACGCAGCAAGCGACTACCTTAGTCGCGCTGTGCTAAGCTTAATGCTACGACTCCTAACCCACTGCTCTATTAACATTGACTTGTTACTATATATTACAAATCGATACTTTAGTGCTAACACAATGACTACATAACGTAACGACATGCTTTCAAGCTATGTTGTGTTAATGCTAATGCTGACCCGTTACATTAACAGGTCCACTAAATAAACAGGTAGCCTCATTCTGCAAGTTCTCACTTGGCAGTGTACCGAAACTCTGCCAAAATTTTCTTTGAAATTTCAGAGCATCCAAAAGCTCCCAACATCACTCCAGCTCACATGCCCACTTTAGGTTAGCCTCTTCTTCACGTTCTCTCAGCACCCGATATTTATTTTTCGTAGACGAGAGCTCCAACCCAAGGAACGAAGCCTCTTTAACCTTCCCACCTTCTACTATGCCCTCGTCTTCCTGATCCCTCTTCCCTCTCAAATGGAACCGGATCCATCAGCATAGCAAGCTACTCATGAGCCAGAGCCATCTACCCTCAAGAAGATATGGATCACAAACACAGAGGATGTCCAGAACTACTCCAAACATGCCATGCAAGTTGTTCAATTCTCCCTAGACCCAAATGACTGGAATGACTACAAGGAGTGGTTATCTACTCATAATATAAGTGCAATGCTAAAGATTAGAAGCTCTACTACCACAATGCTGAAGCATACTAGGCTATGCAAGATCCAAAGGTGGTACTACTAATACAAGCAATGGGCTTGCACACAATGGCCAACAATTTTCCCTACCACTAAAATCTTTGCTAGGTGATCGATTTTGTGGACAAGTTCAATAACTCCTCGAGCTACACCAGCTGGCTCAATGCAGATGGGGAGTATCATTATTACTAGTTTACTGCAGAGATGGTCTGCCAAGCTTTTGGGCTACCCCATGTCACGAAGCCATATGTGACACTACATGGAATGGACAAGCGGCTAGAAGGCCTGATGGAGTACAACACTAAGATTTAGAGGGGTGGCATAACTATCGGTATGATCAAGAATGTGACATTGGTGAAGGTAGCACAAGTGCTCACTCTCCTCAGCTCATGGAGAATCACACTGTGATCCTCCCAAATCTATTGGTGCACCTCCAAAAGCCAGAGAGAGACTAATTGTGCAAAACACTTTTATAGAGAATTTGTCTGCATGTGTACACATGGGGAAAGAAGGTTACAGTGCTACGACTAAATTGTACATTACTAATGGTTCTAACCAAAAGGTCCACTCCCAGAAAGCCCTCACCTAAGAAAAGGAGAGAGGAGTAGACAAGCTGACAAGTAGTCAAAGAAGTAGAGTCCAAAAGAAAACAAGAGCAGGATGCTCTACCATGGCGGCCGAGCTAAAAAGGCAATTGGAGGAAGAAACAAGAGTTGCACAAGACAAAGGAGGAGCCAAATAGAGTGCATGCAAAGGTTTCTTTCCCACCGACAAAATCCATGATCAATGTGGTGGAAAATTATCACTCTCAATGAGCAAGATCTGGAGTCGCAACTAAGCAAAAAGACATTAGTGATGGTGGTAACATGATCATAGCAAAGTTTGTTGAGTGCACCTTTGAAGGACGAACTGTAAAAGGAAGGCATGCAACTAGTGCTCAACCGGTAGGACCAAGTCAAGGTGTGGGCTGCAATGATGGAATGGGTCCAATAGTGGTGCCTGAGAGTGTCACCCAAACATGCGCAAAGTTATATCAACTATCAGTATCGACAAAGGGCAACTACAAAATCTTTTGGAAGATCTTAATAGACAAGCAATCCACATGTCAATGCAATAGTTACTTATACTTATTCCAAGTTTCCACCAACAAATTTGCCATCAAATTATGGGGACTGATTGTGCATGAAGTAAGGCACTATGTTTATAGGGACCATACAAGGCAATATGTGTGTAGGCACCATACACATTGTTGGTTTTCTTTATGCAGGCAAAAATCCAACTTGACAAATAAGAAGATTTGGTATGTGATGGAATAGTTTTGGTAATAACAATTAAGCTAGTAGGATAGTGTATTCGAGGTGTTTCAATAGATGGGCATCGATAGAAAATGTACTATAGCTTGGTAACCTAGGATTTGGAACCAATCATAGTGAGAATGGAATATCAAGATGTTTAGCCATTGGGGCTCATACCAGGCTTGACAATGCAAGTATTTGAAATCTCCTTCATGGTGCAAGCATTAGTTCTACATATGGAGGGTATCAAAGGAGCACATCCAATGCTATTAGGTCAACCTTAGCTTTGTCAAGCTTAGATTAAGTAGCATTGGCATGCAGATGTCATCACCATCCATTCATTAAGATAGGAAAAAGATTCCATTATCAAAATGTCTATCTATTCCAACACATCTCTGACCACAAGTTGTTTGGCACTATTAAGAAAAAGGTACAATTAGACTATGGCACATATCCATGTTGCTAAGCAAATATAGCTCAAGCACCCACAACATAAAAGCTACATTTTGTCTATTAGCCATATCTAGTAATAGAAAACCTCTAAACCAGCCTTGCCACCCATGACTTGGATCTATCATTATATCTTATTTGAGAAATAGAATACCAATGAGATCCAATCGGATGGTGCTCGACAGAAATAGTACAACCTACTTAGGATGACAATGAGGAGTTTTGAAGACAAATAATGCAACTCATTCCAAAATTGCTACCACAAGGGCCACTGTAGAATGCCATTAGGGAGCAAATGTAGGAAGTAGCCACATCTCACACAGAGCAAATCTGTGGTCCAAACACTACACTCAATAAGCTGCACAAGTCAACATTATCATTGGATCGGCTATTTCAAAGACCTATCTGCAGAACAAAACAAGTGAATGTCTGTGGCAAAGCAATATACAAAATAAAGGATAGGATGAAAATGGATGCATGAGATTCAATTGTTGACATGATATAAATATGGTGTTATAAGGGATGTGAAATAAAAAGAAAGCAATCATCTCATAGATGAAACTCCTATTATTGAATCAAATGAATGAAGAACTAGAGGATACAATTCAAGCTCTATTGCTATAAAGCACCATGGCATTGCACCAAGATCTATTTGAAGATCTTAATAGAGATGAGAATCTTGAATTCAATGGAGGCACGTGTAGATCAAAATGTTAAATGCATTACCCAATCCTAAATTTGGATAGACAAGTGGGTAAAAATGTTTCAACCTATTGAAAGAATCTTTTAAACCAAAATTTGCACTCAAAGATTCATGGAATATATAAAAATAGCAATATTATTTTCCAAATTTCAATAGTTCCCTTAGTTCTCACCAATTTCCTTTGATTATTTTAACTCATCATGGCTAGGATAATCTCTAAAGAGCTCCCCATTACTACTTTCCCTTTATTGCTCAAAGAAGACGATGGCATTATATAAGGGACCAACATCAATCTTCTCGATTATTTTCTTGTTTAGATGGTTTAGGTTAGCAAGACAGCATGTCATTACCATGATAGTATAAAGGATATCTATTTTCAAGGATCTTTTTACCCAATCACAACCTTGTTCATTGCATGTGTGCTGGGCATGAGGTAGTCAATAATGCGAGCAACTCCATAAAGTGAGCAAGATGGAAACAAAAGATGAGTGACCAAGCTATTATTTTTAGAGATGCTTGAGATTTGATGGCATAGGTGATGGTGACATAACAAGCTTACCTTGCGAGCTAGAATTTTCAAAGCAGGCACAAAGTGGAGATGATGATGTGATGTGTCCACTACAATATCAGCTCGGGATGAGTTGATGGAGCAATTGGTTCTTAACTAACTTGAAGTAGTGGAATAGGGTGCCATGCAAGTTGAGGATATCAACGTGCCATCCAAGGGTAGAGGGAGGTGATATCTATCCACCAAGTAGGTCACTAGAACCTCTCCAAAGACCATTTGTCAATATGACAACTACGAGGTGAGATTTTCTTCTTAAGTTAGGCTCCATTGATTGGGTGGGTTGTGGACTAGCTAGTTGTAGTACATTGGTTGTGGGACAACGTTCCAAATAAGCATATGAGGCTTCCATATATATGAATCAAAGTTTAAAATTGGAGCTTTACATTGGGAAATGTGGGCATGATCTAATGAAGCAATACTTTTTTTTTTTTAAACAAAGAAAAGGAACTTCTATTAATGCTTAAAATCCAACCATACAAATTGGCAAAATCGAAAAGGTGCCAATCATGGCCTAAAACAAAAACGGGTTGAAAGAAAACCCGCTTGTTGCTAGAGATCCTAGCTCACTGCCTAGGGATTCTCTGTAATAGGGGCTAACAACCATGGTGGTGGACTATGCAGCCAGTGAATCCCTCGTGGCATGAGATCATAAAATACACCTGCAGGCCAAGCCTTGCAAAAAGGTGCCTGCTTAACATCAGTAGCTTGAGAACTTGGAACGTTGTGCTCCCAAATGGATCGCATTGTATAAATGATATCTTGCCAAATGGCAACCAGTGTAGCCGTTGGAGGAACATGGTGCAAGCCCATGACCCAGCTGCAACGGGCCACCCAGATGTTCCAGGCCGTGATGCTGGCCACCATCTCCTAGACACTATCCTCTCTCGACTGAGGGGGATGGTGAGAAGGGTGGGGAGTAGCCAAGTGAAGCTCAATGCTAAGAATGCTCCGACCTTGTATCCCGGTAAGCTGGCGAGATCGTGTCTATGGAGAAGGTGTGGCCCCCCTCTATAAGCCAAGCTACCATACCCCACATGAAATATCTCTGCATGCTTTGAAGCTGTGCCACAATCTGAAGTGCTCCGAGCCAGATCCTCTGAGTTGCTAGGCAGCTCCATAAGCAGTTAGGAATAGTCTCCATAGCTCCAATTGCACATCTGTGGTAGATGCCATCCACCCGCATCTGATCTAGCCACAGGACCACTGGGAGACCACCGTATGTGGCCATCCAAAAGAAATATGATACCTACCGTGGATGCAGGCTAGACCACAGGTGGGCCCAAAATCTAGATCTAACCTCCTTGGTCAACTACTGTGCACTCCAATGTCTCTCCTACGAAGGGGTCTAGGCCATTGCATCCATCTAGATGCGACATCTTATCCACGTGGTGTACGAGAAGAAAGGCACCTCCTCCACTCTCTCTGAGAGACCTGCTCTGACTGGCCATAACCATTCTCCGGGGTCCCATTGTATCTGACTGAGAGGACATCCCTCCTAGTCTCCAATGGGGGGCATCTACATCTGTGATGCAAGAAGGGTCAATCGACCACTCCTTGCCCAAACGTCCCACTACTCTGACCCTCTACAACCCACTTGACCTAACACCCTGTCCATCTCCTAATCCCTTGTGATCCAGGGCTGTAGTAGCTCACCTGATCCCACATCATAGAACCACACGCTCGTGGGGGCTGGCGACTGTGGGCATAGCTAAATCCTCAGAGGTACACCCATCCTAGAGAACTGTCCTAGCCAGTGTGCCGAAGTGAAAACCTATAGTCCCTCCCTCCAAGAGTCTAGAATAGCTACCTCTATCTCCACCATCCTCTGGCCGGCCCCTCTAAGATGAGAAAGGACCTCCAATCATGCCTCTTCCTCTGCTAGGAGTGGGAGTCTAGACCATGTCTGTAGGGAGCGATTCGGACCGCTGTCCCACTATTACCAACCAATGTGTAGCCACCGCCCTAGCATCAAACCATTCTGGTCTCTAACCTCCAAGTGCCAGATAAGCGACTGGCGTGCAAACTCCTCTGTGTATCGGGGGTTGACTTAGATGAGACCTCCTGAGATCCATTGCTAGACCCTCAAGAGACTCCTCATCAAGGATGAGCCCTTCCCTGTGAGAGGGGCCTCCGAAATGATCCACCTGTGGGACAGCTTCCCCACTAACCACCTATGCAGGGGTTGTTCCTCAAGAGACCACGCTGCAGGAGAAGTTTCTAGGGCTCCATGCCGGGAGTGAGACCCCTGACTATCAACTTGCCCAACAGGGTTCTGTTGTGCATCTCTGGATCTATAATAACCAGGTCTCTTTGTGCCTATGGTAGTATCACTATCTGCCATGCAACTCTAGCTCTGGTGTTGCGAGTTCCATCTGATTCTGCCCAAAGGAAATTTTGCACCAAGCATCTCAATTGTCCCATGCAACCCCTGTGAAAACACCAGCAAGAGGCTATATACCAGGTTGTGGCCAACAGGACTTGGTTAGCCAACAAGGCCCTGCTTGCCAGAGAGAGTTTGGATGAACTCCAACTTGCGCCTCATGCTCTCAAGGACCAGGGCTATCGACTGCTTTGCGGAGATATCAATGCCCACATGGCATCCCAAGCACCTTGCCGACTGGCCACTTGAGATCCACCTGAAGCCTACCAATGTGCCCCACCAGTAAGTGCTCTGAGAGTGTAGTCCTTGCAAGAATGCCCATAGAACTACCTTTATGCATGGCCCAATCTCCAACGTAGTACCTATCTAGACTCTCAAGCAATCCATCATGCCAGCGCTGGCCAAAGGAGAAACCAAGATTGCAAGGGGTCCTGGAGAACTCAACCTCCCTCCAGGGGTCCTTGCCACAGACCGAAAAGATAAACTACTCCCAAGTACTCTTCTCCATTGCAGGCATCTCGAAGAAAGAAGCACCCCCTTTTTCGTCTTCTCTGAACTCAAGATTGTTAAAGTCCCCTCCAACAATCCACGAGTCTACATCTGGGAGACAATCGGTGAAGTGCCTCTAGAAGGCCAGACACTGTTGTCTACAAGCTGAGGCATACACGTTCAGGATTCCAATCTTGGAAACTCCCATTCGTAATCCCATCCAGACTGCTCTAACTGTAATGAGCTCCCCTTGGTCATACACCTCTGATGTAACTGCCTGCGAGACTGAAAGGCAAACCCCTCCACTCCTTCCCACTGCAGGAGACCCGATCTCCGAGCCTCTCCTAAGAAGGAGGTGGCATCTATGTCTGATGTCTGAGGTAGAAAATAGATGCTCCTGTACCAAAAGGAAATCCACTGCTTTGCCAACCACTACTTTCTGTAACTCCTGCCAAAGTAACAAGTGCCGCGGTTGCTGACATGCCCGATTGTGGAGTCCGTGCATGTTCCAACTCACCATGGGGAGACCGGGGGGGGGGTTGGGAAACAAGGCTCTCCTATGCGAAGGAGTCTGCACTACAACCTCTAACTTCTATGACTTCGTCGGTAGTTTGGAGGGGGAGTAGTCCAAACCCACTCGGCGCTGAACTAGTGGCGTAATTGACTCGATGCCTACCTTGGTTGCCCACTACATCAAGAAGGAGGCCTTGACTCCAAGCCTATCCATGCACTATTGGCAAGCAATAGAAGAAGCTAGGGTGCATCGAGCCAAAGCAATAAATTTAGGGCTCATTACAGTTTTGAAGGCGTCCATTGAAGGGTTAAACAACCCCATGGAAGCTCTTACCATTGCGCTCGCAAGGGTGCAAGAGGATTTTTAGTTGTGTAGGATAACGATTGGCTTAGCCGAAGCCTCCATCGATCCTGGTGCCAGCCATAACTTGATTGCATATGAGATGTGTACCCAAATTCAAGGTAACTCTTGAACCCTACGCATGTTATTGTATGTGCTGTAAATGGAAAAATCTTGCCTGCTATTGGGTAGTCAAAATTCCTCTATCAGTTAATAACCCTCGTGTGGATAGTAGATTCTATGTTATGCTAGCAGATGCTATGGATGAATAGGTTATCCTTGGAAGGACATGGTGTTGGGCAGTTAAATATAAAATTGATTGGCGGGAACACACCACAACTCTGACGAATAGTGGCCACACCTCGGTCATCACGATCGATCAAGGGATTTCTAGTCTAGTATTCCTTGTAATACAAAAGGCCAAGAAATAGCCCATGACTCCAACGGCCCCAACAAGTTCTTCATCATCTACTAGAATCACTATTTTAAAAGTAACTATAGCTATAGCTACGAAGGGCAACGGATCTGCTTTAGCTGCATCGAGTACACACAAAGGCAATAACTCCTACCTTTGTCCTACCTCCATGAAGGTTCACGTTGTGTGATTGCAGAAAGATGATTCTCGAAGATGCAAGCTGACAAAAGGGCAACCAAAGCACCACTCCAGGTGGATCCCCAAGAAATGCTGGAGGCTAAAGGATTTTACCAGGGCCACAACTCATATGGGTGCCTAAGGCTCGCAAGTCTCCTGTTGGTGCCAAGTAACCCTCAAGGTTGTCTGCGGCAAAGGATTTAGTCATGCCACAAGAACCTACCTCTAAAAATGACGTAGGCACACAAGAACCTACTATTGAGTCCTCACAAAAAAATACGACTAAAATATGACCACAAGAAACTCCCTTGTACCCTCACGTGGTCATGCTACAAGAATTAGCCACACGAGGAGTTGTGCTAGTAACACAAGAACCTTTTCCTAAACATGGGACAACAACACAAGAACCTTGTTGTGTTCAAAGGGAAAGGTGAGGCTCACTAGGTTCCAAAGTGCCCCCCATCAAACTTAGCCTCGTCGGCTTTTGCTTTAGTATCAACAATAAACACGATAGATCCACAAGAACCTACTCTTAAAAGGGAGGGATAGACCCATAAGATCCTACCATCATTTTTGTGCCATGGACATGGGAGGTCAACACCAATCCCCTCACAAGAACCTCATGGGCTCCATGGATCCTCAAGTTTATGCTGAGCTAAGCATTTTTGTCGTCAATTGAGAAAGGTTCTTGATTAAAGCAATTTGATGCCAATGAACTCATGACACCATTTATGCATGCTTCAAGGATGCAGCTCTCCATGCTCTTTACAAGTACGCTGAGCAAGTACACGACCTAGAGAGATGTTAAGTACTTTGAGTGTTAAAGTTTCTAGTCCATCATCCATTCACTCGGTCTAGGTAAGAATAGGGAGTTGGCATCCACTTCATTTTTGGATGAAAGGGAGTCCTCACCATTCATTGGAAAGTCTTCCACTCCACAAATATTCACTCCATCCCAACTAGGTGATTAGGGTCCACGCGTCCACCTGCACTCTGTTCACAAAGTCACTCACTGCCTAGTAATACTTCTAGTTTCCACCACTATATCGTCCACATCACTCCACTTAGGTGAAGTCTAGACAATCAAAATAAGAAGAGATGCAAAACCTATAATAACATCACTGTATAGTAGCAAGGATAAGGAAAGGGAAGGCATAAGAAGAGCCCTAAATCATGAATAGAATGCAGCAAACCAAAAGGCAAGGAGGCTATAACAAAACCCAACATGACTTGCAAAAAATGGACTCTAGGTAGCCCACTAACACAAGAAAAGGAGAGAATAAATAGGGTGTTAAAACAACCATCGATTAGGTCACAGAGAAGGATTTTGAGCATGTAGAGACACATGACCATAAGGCTTTAGAAAGAAACACACTCTCCAAGGGCAACATATGACAACCCCTGAAGAGTATTTCGTCGACTAGAAGAACTCTTAGCAAGGCAATATGCAACTATGAAAGTCACAACAAACGTGAAGGTCCCAAATAGGTTGCAATATAAGGTACAAGTTCAAACAACGCTAGAGGGCACCCAGAAGTCCAACACTACTATATGGCTAAGCCTTGAACAACCATTCAATCAATATAATGCCACAGCACCATAGGTTCCTTACTCATGATGATTATGTACACATAGCCAAACTTGAATAGGTATGTTCCTTTTATAGTAGACCATACCAATCCACGACAATATCTCATATACCTACATGAGTCCAGGAACATTCCAAACTCATCCTTTAAAAACACAACATAATGCAATTTCAATCTCATGATAGTCGCTCATAAGGTTGAAAACCATAAACTTCATCATGCATTGCATGGACTAGCTACTATCGGCACCCAATAGTGAGTGTAGACCATAGAATAAGCATATGCTCTCACACATACAAATCCACACACCCTAAGACATCTCCAAGTTTATATGAAGCATCCATACACCATTTCAAAATTTACAATCAACAACAGCTGGACAATTCATCAAGGTTTTAATAGTAAGAGTCTTTAAATCGCAATCCATGGTTGAAGCTTATAAAGTTTGAACATGCCGCACGTGTGACAATTCAAGCCAATTTTGATGTCTATGGCATACTTACAAAAAAGATCTGTATAAGGGGTACAACAAATTTATGTTTATCATTAGAGTACCTCATGGTTGAGATTTTAAGTATCCCTTAGGAGACACTTAATGCAACCTCCTCCTAAATATCATGGTACCATAATCACAAATCATGCATCAATCTCTTTGGACGCATATTTGAATACTTGATTTTGGTTTGTTAGAAATGAAATCGTAGAACAATTTCGTTAATTCAAAGCGTCAAGATGCACTACATACAAAATAATGCAGCCCCCAAAAATCTCGACCATGAGGTTTTCTAATGATAAACAGACATTTGTTATAACCCTTATACATATCATTTTGTAATTATGCCATAGACATCAAAATTGGATTGAATTGTCACAAGTGCGGCATGTCCACATTGTAAATTTTGAAATGGTGAATGGATGCTTTATACAAACTTGGAGATGTCTTAGGAGTTGCATGTTCAATATTGACATGACCACGATCACTCTTGGAAATCTAAACGTGCACACAAGCACAAACAACCGATCATAGGACCACCAAGAGAGGTGCATGCATGCTCACCACCCAACCATGATGCTCACCAATCCAGGACCCATAGAATCTGAGCATCCCCCTGAACCACAAGCTAGGCTGCTAGCACGAACATCTACATCCAACCAATCCTCAACCTCCTGGCATCCCATACCACCAGAAGGTGCCCATAGGACCTTAGGACTACATTGGGAATCCGGGCTATGCTAGAAAGAAGGTGCACGTCCGTAACATGATGCAAGATTCAAACAAAGAAGGAAGAGCTAGACTTGCTCTGATGTGCGTGAATGAAAACTGAACCCCAGGGCCCCTTATATAGGCTTAGGCCCAGTGCCACTAAAAATAGCTGGAACCCTAACTCATCAGTTGCCCTTACAACCCAACCTAAGAATCGCCTACCTAGCCACTAGCCTCCCCAAGCTATCAAAGCTAGTCCTGTGCGCCTAAGCACATGTCAGATACAATCTATGAACATGACATACTCCCCTTTCTCTAAGAACTCATTTCTGAGTTCAAAAGAAAGTCTAGAAACTATCTTTGAAGGTTAGTCAATGTCTCCCATGTGGAGTCCTCCTCAACACGACCCTTCCACTTAATCTTGTATTTTGTGATCGTCCTATTTCTAACTTGACATTCATGAAATCCAAGAATACTCTTAAGCTCATGCAGTATAAAGGTTAAATCTTCAACCTCTATAAGTTCTTGAGGAATAACTACCTGATTCTGAGCACCCAACACTTCTTTCAGTCTACTGACATGAAAGACTGTATGAATCTTTCCTTTAGGAGGCAAATCCAATTCATATGCAACTTGGCCAATTCTCCGGATAACCTTGAATGGACCACAATATCCAGGGGATAACTTCCTAACCTATCCAATACTAAGACTCTTGGATTCCTTGGAAATATGCAAGTATACCATCATTCTAATAGAGAACTCTCTAGGTGAACGATGTCTATTAGCATAAAATATGTTGTCCCTGTCTTGGGCACTTCTAATGGACTCCTTGGCAAACTGTAACATCTCTTGCATGTCTTGCAAAAATGTTTTTGTAGCATCATTCTTGATTCCCCTAAATTCGACCATTATTGAGGATTGAGATTGAAACCTGTATAGAAGCATAAAAGGAGTGAAACCAGTACTAGAATGCTTTGCACTCTTATAAGCAAGTTCAACCATGCATAAGTAGTCTTCCCATGATGACTATCTCTTAGACACATATGCCCGAAGCATATCCTCCAGAAGTTGGTTCACAACTTTTGCTTGACCATCAGACTAGGCATGTTCAGAAGCAACTCAAACTAAGAGTGGTATCCAACTTGTTAAAGATAAGCATCGAGAATTCACTCGTAAACTTAGAGTCCCTATCACTGACTATGTCAAACGGAAACCCATACAAACAAAACAATTGATCAACAAACTATTAAGCCAACTGAGACACTATGACTATGGATCTAGTAGGTATAAACCTAGCCATCTTCGTCAAACGGTCCACAATAACCCATATGGAGTCATGACCCTTGCGCGTTTGTGGCAATCTCGTAATAAAATCCATGGAAATACTTTCCCACTTATTGCCAAGAATGTCCAAGGGTTGTAGCAACCCCATGCTTCTAAGAAATTCTGCCTAGTTACTTGACAAGTACGGCAACCTACCACATAATCCTGAACAAATCCTCTCATCTTAGGCCAGTAAAAACTGTGTTTCACAAGAGACAGTCCTGTGTACTCCAGGATGTACCGCACTAGGTGCGTCATGACACTCTCGAAGAATCCTGGATCTAAGATCCGACAAATCTGGTACACAAATTTTTTCATTTCAAAATAGCAAGCCATTCCGAATCATCCACTGACCTCCCATCGCTTGAACCGTAAGTGGCATAATCCGTGAGTCTGGTCAAT
Source organism: Dipteris shenzhenensis (assembly GCF_047967505.1). Classification (NCBI taxonomy): domain Eukaryota; kingdom Viridiplantae; phylum Streptophyta; class Polypodiopsida; order Gleicheniales; family Dipteridaceae; genus Dipteris; species Dipteris shenzhenensis. The sequence goes on from NC_141597.1 coordinate 3,439,950, forward strand.
CACACCAGTACCATCTTGGACCTTCTGCCAATAATGACTGAAATGATTTGTCAATCACGCAAAGCCCTCTCAAGGATTGAAATAGGTCAAAGGATATCTCGATAAATGACATAGCATTCACCATCTTAATCTGACTTAGGGCATTAGCAACACTATTCAAAGAACACTTCCTGTACTGAATCTCAAAATTAAAATCCTACATCAACTCAGCCCATCAAGCCTTCCTGCCCCATAAATCCTCCCCTTCACACATATCGGATCGACTGATGATTAATCAACACAACAAAATCTAGAACCATATAGGCAGTGCCTCCAAACCTTGAGAGCATAAACGACTGCAAAGCCAATGATATTGAGAATCATCAATCTTTTTACTCTCAAAAGCTACAGGTCAGCCCTCATGGAATAATGTTGCTCTGATGGCATAGTCACTCACATCGACCTCCGACACAAGGTCGAGTAGGATCAAGCAATGCTAGAACAGGTACAATTTCTCGAAGTATCAAAAGCCTTGTTCAAGTGTTCATTCCAAGTAATAGGTTGTGTAGACCTATGGCCACAACCTTTCAATACGTTGGTCAAGGGGACCGTGACTTTGAAATAATCACGAATTGACTTTTTCAAAAAGAAAATGAATCCTAAGAAAGAGCGAAGTTATTTCACTATTTGAGGTATAGGCCAAGTCAAAACCTTTTGAATATGGTCTTCATTAATGCTATCACATTCACGAAGAAATCGCATTTATTAATCTTAGCACACAGTTGATTCTATCTTAATAGAATTACCACAATCCTGAGATGAGCAATATGATCCTCTAAAGTCTTGTTGTAAACTAGGATATCATTTAAGAACACAACAACTAACTTGACTAAGAACTCTTGGAACAAGTCATTCATCACCTATTGGAAGGTCGCGGGGGCAATTGGTCAATCCAAAAGGCAATACGAGAAACAATGATCATACCTAGTCCAAAACGTTGTCCTTTCTATATGTTTTACATAAATGCGAAAGTGGTGGTAGCAAGTCTGTAAGTCAGTGAAATACTTCATCCAGCCAATTTGTCTATTAAGTCATCAACACAAGGGAGATGATACTTATTCCTAACCGTGATTTTATTCAATCTTTTATAATCCACACACATTCTGCAGGTTCCATCCTTCTTCTTCCTCAAAAGAACGGGAGCACCCCAAGGTGTTTTGCTCAGGCGTATATACCCCAACTTCAAATATTCTTGAAGTTGTTGAGCTAACTCGTCCTTCTCTAACTAGCTCATTCTATAAGGTGGTATACTTATAGGCTTAGAACCAGAGACTAAATCTATACGATGGTCTACTCTGGCCATTGTGGAGGTAGGCCTACCGGTAGTTGTTCAAGAAATACGTCACTAAAATCATTCAATAACTTCTTTAATTCAATATGTTCAAACACACTTAAATCATTTGCATCAGACACCATTACAACAAATGAAGAAAATGGAATCAAAACACATTGAAACACATCATAAGAAGAAGTTTGTAATATATTTCGAACTTCAATCACATTTACAAGAGATCCCTTGGAGGGATGTATATATTTCAAACTTCAATCGCATTTACAAGAGATCCTTGGGAGGGATGTATATCATCACACTGTATCAAAAGTCAGGTATCCCCGTACAAAACAGAAAGGGTATGAGCTTCCCAATCAAATCGGACATGATGGGTTTTAAACCATTCAATGCCCAACAACAAGTCTACATGATCGAATTGCATAACATAGCTCTCCAAAATATTCTCGTAGACTTGAATCCAGACGAGTAGTCGATCCACCTTGCGATCCCAAAACTACTTCCTAGCTGGAAGCTGCACCTTGTAGGTGTGATCACTAGGTGTCGTAATCAACTATAGCTTTTGCATAAGTTTGTGGTTAACAAAGTTGTGAGAACTACTTGGGTCAAAAAGAATGTCAATCCATGTCCCTTGGATCTCACCATAAGCCCGGTAGAGATCATAGGGGCCAAACAGTGAATTATTAAAAGAATAAACACAAGAATGAGGGCGGGTGAGGACATTGACAATCAAAGTAGTCTGATCGGCTGTCTTTTGCATGTGGTCCTTTGATCTTCGGTGTAGGTCCCTGTGAAGTTCCAAGCCTCTTCGGGCAATCAGCTTGGGGGTGCCCTTGCTCCTCACAAATGAAGCATCGCCCTTCCCTCCGAAGCCGAAGAGAAAGGAGGAAGTGCTCCTTGTTGCCCTAAGCGAATTTTTGCTTCTAAGGAGGAGCATCATAAGATCTCATTTCTCAGGTGCTAGTGGCTACATTGAAGAACTTTCTCTTGTTCTTTCCTTGGGTCTCGGATGTAATCAACTTCCTGGTCGAGGCCATCGTATCATCATAAATGTGCGCGAAATATATGGCCTCCTCCAAGGTTGAGCTCCTATTGTTCTGAACCTGAAACCTGTATTGCAACCCGACCACAAAGAAACCCAAAAGGGTCACAGTATCACAGGTTTGGTCACGAAATTTCTAGAGATAGGTCTCGAAAGTTAGTCTCTGTTTGGTCACATCCAAGGCCTTAAACTTAGCCACAATGTCTTAGTCTCTGTTTGGTCACATCCAAGGCCTTAAACTTGGCCACAATGTCATAGTCATCTTCCTTTTTTAGAAACTCAATTCTATGTTTGGTCAAATCCAAGGCCTTAAACTTGGCCACACTGTCAATCATCTTCCTTTTTTTGAAACTCAGTTCTATGTTTGGTCAAATCCAAGGCCTTAACCTTGGCCACAATGTCGGTCATCTTTCTTTTTTAGAAACTCAGTTCTAAAGGCTTCTTCGAGCTCTGCCCAGGTGTATGGCTGAGGCTCAAAAGTAGAGCCTTCCCAGCAAAGTACCCAACTGCCAACTGAAAGCGCTTTCCTGTAGGTAGGGGTGAAAATTGAAGTGGACCTACCATTTATGCAACCAGGTATCCATAAACTCTTTCTTGCAATCCTTCTGCTCCCCCAAGAATTATGCTAGGGTAAAATTGGGCCCAAGAACAGAATCCATCGCACCCATGTGGGTCAAGGTCTGAAGCTGGGACTACATGGCAACAATTCGCTAGAACAACTGGCCATGGTTCGAATTTAGTAGCACGAACCTTTCATCAATCCCATGAGGAATTAGTTGAAGGCATCCTTTGTAACCATACCTCATAAACATCATAGTTGTTCCCTTCCATATCCCTTTCAAACATAGGGGAGGGTTGATTTGAAGTAGTTATATTCTGATCCACCTTAGGGAGGCTGCTTGCATCAACCTTGAGAGAAATTAAGAAAGGTATACCCAAAAGGAAAAAAGCTGTAAACTACAAGACCTAGAAGGAAATTGGAATAGAGAGTTCTTCTAGCGCACAAAATAAAATTAGATTGTTGAGCAACCACCAAACACGTCGAAACCCTGAAAACCACACAAAGTTGACTATGCCTAGTTCCGAGACGAGCTGCTGACGAACCAACGTAGGAGCTGACACTCCTTGACTCTAGCCACACAATGAATGGTACGACTGACAGCTACGAACTATACGACCAACCAGCAACGAATGGTACGACCTAGCAATAGCAACAAGGTGTAGGAAGAATGGCGAAGCAAGTGCGATGGGATGGCAGGAAACATGGAGGTTCTATGCAAGCGAAAATTCAAGACTAGAGGAGACTGGATCAACTGTGAAGCAAGGGCTACTACCAACGAATTAAAAATGCCCGAATTTGTACGCAAATCTCCTAGGCTTTAATCCAAACTGGTAAACTACCTTTTAAAAAGCAAGGCCAACCAAATCTAATGGCTTGCTTTTAGGATTTTCTTGACAAAAAAGTGGAGTTGCTTTTGTTGCCACCTCCACCAATTGACGGAGATTTCCCTCATCTCTCAAGGTAGGTGCATGCTAAGCATGCCCATGCACCTCTGAGATTTCCTAAAAGAAATCCTCACCCTGACGCTCTTCTCCCTGTCAACGCATCTCCTACCAGAGAGAAATCGACTTCCAAATGCCCCAAACAAAATTCTCATGCCCTTTTACAAATTCGCATCAAGCACTAATCTACCTCCCAATCAAGCACTAACCCAACCAAACTCATCCTCCCTCCCATGAAAAGCACAACTACCAAGTGACGAAACAGTTGGATTTCAAGCCACCCAATGCTAAAATTGAAATATGCACCTACCCGAAAGATCCACACAGAATTCGCAATTACCTCTAAAAATTCGCCATCCAAGAGTGGCTCTGATACCAACTAACATGACCACGATCACTCTTGGAAATCCGGAACTACACACAAGCACAAGCAACCGATCATAGAACCACAGAGAGGCACAGGCATGCTCATCACCCAACCGTGATGCTCACCGGTCCAAGACCCATAGAATCCGAGTATCCCCCAAGCCAAAGGCTGGGTTGTGGGCACGAACATCTCCATCCAACCAATCCTCAACCACCTGGAGTCCCATACCACCAGAAGGGATCCGAGTATCCCCCGAGCCACATGCTGGGCTGTGGGCACGAACATCTGCATCCAACCAATCCTCAACCTCCTAGGGTCCCATACCACCAAAAGGCACCCATAGGACCTCAAGACACAGGTGTGCTTCCGCAACACGATCCAAGATCCAGACCAACAAGGAAGAGCTAGACCTACTCTAACTTGCGTGAATGAAAATTGAACCCCTGATATAGGCTCTGACCCAACGCTGCTAAAAATGGCTAGAACCCTAACTCGTCCGTTGCCCTTGCAAGCCAACCTGAGAATCGCCTGCCTAGCGACAAGCCTCCCCGAGCTATCGTGTGCGCCTAAGCACACGTCAGATACAAAATGTACATGACAAGTATGATTTTATTCAAGAAAATTATGTTGTATGAGTGGCTTATTACTTACATTATATTATGTGCACGAATGTAATGAGGATCTTCCGCAACACGATCCAAGATCCAGACCAGCAAGGAAGAGCTAGACCTACTCTTACTTGCGTGAATGAAAACTGAACCCCTGGTATAGGCTCTGACCCAAAGCTGCTAAAAATAGCTGGAACCCTAACTCGTCCATTGCCCTTGCAAGCCAACCTGAGAATTGCCTGCCTAGCCACAAGCCTCCCCGAGCTATCGTGTGTGCTTGAGCACACGTCAGATACAAAATGTACGACAAGTATGATTTTATTCAAGAAAATTATGTTGTATGAGTTGCTTATTACTTTCATTATATCATGTGCACGAATGTAAAGAGGATTGTTGTAAAAGTATTCACTGTTGCCTAGAAGATAACACTTCCCTCATAACCATTTGGTTAATTCAAAGGTCAAAACTCTCCGCATACAAAATAATGCAGTCCCCAAAAATTACCAGGATCAGTTCCTTGTACCTTAGGTCTAAATGTCCATAATGGAAGTGAAATGTCTCATCTTACAGATAATGGGCCAAAAGGCAAAACAGATTCACTGTTGAAAACATCACAGACACCTCTACTTAACGTAGGTGTAATTATCCCAGCAGCAGAGCACTGCTACAAAGAGCACTTTTACACTCAATAAAATGCAACTGTATAAAACAGAATAAAACAGGGAAGGTGCCAGTTTACGGAGCAGCTGCATTTGAAAAAATCCATTGATGTAGTAATCAACAAAATCTTCAATTCATGTGGTCACTGCTTGCGGAAAGAATGATCCTTGGCTTCCAACTCCATTGACATGTTCTGCAGAAGCTTCACCGCTCAATTAAATTACTGTGTAGAAGCACTGCTTTCAAGACCAGTGGCAGAAAGCTTCAGCTGTCATACGTTTTACACAAAGGTAATTCCCTCTGATCTTCCCCAGCATCTTTCTCACATTGTGCAGCCAGAGGTTGCATTTGTAATTCTTACACAATAGTTAGTCATCTAAGTAGTAGTACGACCCGGCCGCCTTTTGCTCCCTGTCCTTTGTGGAATCAAGCTTGTTAATCCGAGGTCTGAAGTTTGTGGGATCACGCCTAAAAGTGATGTCCAGATGCTGTTCAAAATAGACAAAAAAGCACACATTACAGATACAGATGGTAAGAAACTTGTACTGTAAAACTTGACACGATCATTGAAAGTTCGATTTCTTCAACATAATGAATGCACTGCTTCATATTGTCCACTCCAAATCATGTACAAAGATACACCTTATATATAATGTATACAGGTGCATGCCATGGACATCCACAAATACCAAACTACTGAAAGGTGCACCCCACGGACATCCACAAATGCCAAACTAAAGAACTTCAAATGGCATTCCATCACATTAAACTATTTAATATTCCTTTACCTTGAAAGATTATTAACAAAGCTATGTTCCAATAAATGGGCAACTAGAGACTGATGAGCTTCATAGTTTATAACTATTGAGCTTGAAGACATCACTTTCTACTCTGCGTTCTGAGCTTGAACGACTTTCTGGATTTAGCTAGATCTGCTGTAATATAAAGTTTAAAGTGTTCAATTTCACCTCATGAATTTTTTGACAAGTTTACATCCATCTGATACATAGTTACGAGAGGGTTTGACACATGACGCACTTTGAACAATCCAATACATTTCACATGAGTTGAAGCAGTTACATTACTGTGTTTCCCACCATTTAGAAAATTAAGTGGAAGCCATTTGTTGTATCGCGCAAGTTCGTTGTTACCCAAAACCAAAAAAAACAAAAAAAAGAAGAGCCCCCCAAAAAAACCAAAAAAAAGGAGAGAAAGAAGAGGGAAGAAAAGGCAAATGATTCCACCATTCAAAAAAAATATTTCACAAAGCTTCAGAGAAACTAGCTTCAGCCTGCAGTAGCTCTTAAGGGAGCCTTCAACAAGCCCTATTGCAGCCAGTGTACGGAGTAGGGGAGGAGCCCCCTGCCCGCTCTCCACTCCATCCTTACAGGGAGGTCCACCCTTCATCTACAGTTGTATAGATGAGATTGCCATCTACTACAGAATACACTACCCTGCAGTAGCTCTTAAGGGAGCCTTCAACAAGCCCTATTGCAGCCAGTGTACGGAGTAGGGTAGGAGCCCCCTGCTCGCTCTCCACTCCATCCTTACAGGGAGGTCCACCCTTCATCTACAGTTGTATAGATCAGATTGCCATCTACTACAGAATACACTACCGCACGGTCCCACTTGCACCATCGCATGTATGCAAGCTTTTTTTCTCTTTGTAGACAATTATTGCACTTAATGATATTATAATCTGATCAGAATAGTGAGAAGTAGTTGTCTCACATGTCTGTTCGTTGGTATCAGAGCTTCAAATTTTCCCGAGCTTCTAAGGCACAGGTTAGACAGCTTCGCCCTGCTGGACACCACCTGCTACCTCGCTTCCCTTCGGAAGCCTCCTACATTCACTTCCTGCTTACCTTCTCTCTGCCCCTGTCCCCATACAAGCCCTTCAAGCTATCAACCAGCCCATTTTCTGGGCTGGTCTTCTCGCATATCCCCACCTCTGGCCAGCCCATTTTTGGGTTTTAGCAAGGCCATGCCTCCTCTAGGCACCGCCTGGAGCCAGTACATCCCCTACGTTGGCTGTTTCTGCTAGCTCGCCCCCTCTTACTAGGGTGACAAGTGACGTCATTTAGGGGGGGAAAACTTGTGTGTCTTGATTTGTATGCATGCGGCCTCTTTTCAAAGAACAGCTACATTGCTTCAAAGAATAGCTACATTGCTTCAAAACTTTCTCCTAGCATCCACCCCCCCTTCCTCTTGCAAGACACATCCCCACAAGACCAACTGCTTGTGATCAGAAAAATATCCAATCACGTTTACCACAAAAAGAAAAAGAAATGCGGCTAGGAGACAACTGCTTGTGATCAGAGAAAATATCCAAGCACGTTTACCACACGAAGAAAAAGAAATGTGGCTAGGGCATAACCTTGATACATTGCACAAATCCCCCACACCCATTGGTTCAAAAAGCCCAATTTATGCATTGTGCCGTTCAACAAAGTCCAATTCACCTTGTCACAAGCCTTCTCATAATCCAGCAGAAGAATATAGCAGGAGTTTGGAACTCCTTCCACCTCCCAAAAAGTAAAGATGTTGTCCAAGATGCTCCTCTCTTGAAAAAACATGTCTAGGTGTCATGGATGATGTTGAGGAGGTGAGGATGGAGCCATAAGCTCTGAAAGCCTTGCTAATACCTTATACACTGTGTTTAGTAATGTGATTGAGCGCCACTAGTGAATGTATGCATTGTCACCCTTTTGAAATCAAAGATCTCATAATGTGGCTGCATCTTTCACACAATCCATTCGGGCCAATCCCCAATGCAAAGATGAGTTCGAGCGGTAACCCTTGATCTGACAATCGAGGTCCAAGTTGGATATCGAAGCACACACATTGGCTAGACACAATGGGACAAGGGTCAAGCTAGATTGTTGAGGAATGGAGTAGGCTCCCCCATCAGCCGGAGGACAGGCTACCCATGCTCCCCTTGATGAGGGGAGCTAGCAGTAGGATGTAGGTGATCAATGTGACCATCTTGGAGGCATGGCATGGGGAACTTAGTCAAAATCCTAGATGCAAGGACCAGAGTCTCTCTCCAAGTTACTTCTTGCAACAGAATCATTGGCATGCTCTACCCGGTCTTCAATATTTGATTAAGCGGGTCATCACTCCAAACAACTCAATGCAAGTACATCACTCCAAACAACTCAATGCAAGTAGCCATGGATTTGAGGGGTGATGGAATCATGGGACTCAATGGAGTGATAATAGGATCAAAGTGGTTGGTCGTTTGGCCAAAACAGAGCTAGATAAATTATCCCAAATTATTCCGTATGGACATGATGATTCTTGTTGGGTCCTATATTTATGCGAGGGCGTGTCCGGCACCTAGATGTATCGGCTTAGATCCCTTCATAGGAGCGGCAGTGGCTCGAGCAACAAGTACACATGAGTTTCTTGCCAAGTGTTGGTCTTGTCTTTGGACTAGACTCTCCCCAAAGGAAGATCTCTTCTTCTGATTCGTAGCTCGTGGAGGTCTGCCCATAGAACAGTAGATGGACTTGTTATTGTTGCGCTGATGAGGCCTTGAAACAAAATATATACCTAGATGAATCCAGGAACATTCCCAAACTCATCCTCTAAAAACACAACATAGTGCAGTTTCAATCTCATGATAGTCACTCACAAGGTTGAAAACCATAAACTCCATCATGCATAGCAGGGACTAGCTACTATGACATCCCCACTGACATCATCAGCGCCCAACAGTGGGTGTAGACCATAGTATAAAAATATGCTCTCACACATACAAATCCACACACCCACACATACTTGAGCATCAATTTATACAAAGTCTTCATACTCAGTTTCTGTCGGCACTCCGGAGGTGAAGGGCAGACTCAGCCATGATGAAGGCTAGCACTAAAGGAGAAGGCTAATCAAAAGGTAGTCCAAAATCTCTTCAAAAGGCCTTGAAACAAAAGCCTATTCTCTACCTATAGAACTGCTGTTAGAGCACATAAGCATAGATGGTCTTGTCATTGCTATGTTACTGGAGACCTTGAAACAATAGCCTATCTTGTGAAGCTATCCAATGGCACAAGGATTTGGCAAGGCTCTCTCAACATTGTGATAGGTCTTCACTTGGATCTTAACACCTTAGCAAACGAAGGGGAAACACGCTTTCTTGTCTACAATTTCCATTGTTCAAGAATCCATTTTTCTTGACAAAAGAATTGAGTGTCACGACTCCTCAACGTTCAAGCAATGACCAGCCCGGCAACTATGCTATATAAGGCTAGTGGTCATATTCTACAATGGTAGACTTTGTATCACTTCTAGCGAGCAAGCATATATCTAGATAAATCCAAGAGCATGCCCAAACGCATCCTCTAAAAACACAACATAGTACGGCTTCAATCTCATGATAGTCACTCATATGGTTGAAAACCACAAACTCCACGCATAGCAAGGACTAGCTACTATGACATCCCCAATGACATGATCAGCACCCAACGGTGGGTGTAGACCATAGTATAAACATATGCTCCATAGTAGGCGAGGAGTTTTGAAACAGGTTTCGAGCTTTCGAAAACGTTTCGAGGAAAACCTGAAACGTCTGTAAAAACTTTTCGCACATAATAGAATATTTAAATATCCATTTTTTCCAAAAAATATTAAAACATTTTAGATTATTACCACCAAAAGTCCAATACTTTTAAAAAACTCATGAGACATAGTGCACATACATTTGATGTGTCACTTAGAACTTGAAATTGGAAGCTTGAAACGTATTACTAATTTCTAAATCAAAAAATTAACAACACATCATTGTAGATTCAAGCATCAATGGTCATATTTCAGAATTGAGAAAGATACATGGAATCATGAATCATGATTCATGTCCGTTCTGCACTTGGACAGGCTAAAGGAAAATGTAGTTGAAAATCGATTTCAGCATACGGGCGACGTATGGGTGATTTGAGACGTACGGGTGGCAAAAATGCAATGCAACACCATATTTTTCAAAATCGGGACAAATTAGGGTTTTTGGAACAATGCGACTTTTTATGGGACCTCAAAACACGGGTTTCAGAACCGAAACGTTTCGTACGTTTCGGGCTGTTTCGAAACGCGTTTCGGACCTACTATGATTATTATGCTCACACATACAAATCCATACACCCACATATACTTGAGCATCCATTTATACAAAGTCTTCGTGATAAGTTTCTATCAGGTCTACAAGACACATACCAAGGAATAAGTAGCACCTATGGATAGCCCATACGCCATACAAATAGAATGCTGCAAAATTGAGTGGAGACTCAAGGGGGAGCCAACATAACAAAACCCTAGGGCTAACTGCCCTAATTGGACTAAGTATCCTAACTGACCTAGGTGGTACATGTACTAATTGTACCAGAAGTCCTAACTGACTACCAAGGAATAAGTGGCACCTATGGATAGCCCATAGAATGGCCTACAATCATGTAGCCTTGTCATGGCGGAGTTTGCCCTTCACTTCCGGAGTGCTAGTTATAATCAGTTAGGACTATTGGTACAATTAGTACATGTACCACCTAGATCAATTAGGACACTTAGTCCAATTAGGACAGTTAGCCCTAGGTTTTTCTTATGTTGACTCCCCCTTGAGCCTCCACTCTCCGTTTTGCAGCAATCTATTACAGCATCTCGTTTTTCTCCTTCTTGCTTCCATTTTTGAGCTTCCATTGCTTGCCATAGCCAACAGTGGTATCAGAGCAGGTCGGGAATCCATTCCCTCAGCCATTGACAGCTTTCCCAAGCTGTTTGGCAGCCTCCTAAGCCCTCATTCCTGCTGGTTTTGCTGATTACTACACACCCATGAGTGTTGGTGGCCTCTCCAAGCACTTCTGTTGCGAAGACCTTCATTTTGACGCGAGAGCATCCACCGCGAAGGGAGCTGCGTTTCGGAGCATCTTCCAGCCTGCTGTAGCAAATTCAACCACACGTATGAGATTATTGTTGCTGTACAGAATCCGTACAACTGTAAGGCCTGCTGTACGGAATCCATACACCTGTCCGGCCGCATTTAAGGCAGGCGCAGTGCTGCACGGAGCATTCCGAGACTGTACGGACTTGTTTCGCTCACACGTGTGGCCTGTACGGCTGATTTCCGGACTGTGCGGACGATTTCCTGCTGCTACCTTGCTGTACGGATCTGCCTCAGGGTGCGTGCCAGCTAACATAAAGCTTTCTCGACACTTTGGAGCTGTTTCGTGTAGTGTGCAAGTGTTTTTGCGCTGCCTCAAGCTGCATGCCGGCTGTTGAAGCCCTTTGGATCTTGCTGAGGTGATCTGGAGTCCACTCCTTGAGCCCATTCTTCCTCTTTTGGCATCCCTTTGCCTCGGGCTGCGAGTATCCCTCCTTTGGATCTCTTTCTTTTCATTTCTAAGTGCCCTCCTCCTCGAGGGAGCACTTTCTCTTGCTGTAATTCTCATTTCCAGCCCTCACTTGCTCGCATTCAGAGCCTTACACTGCTGTCCTTTCGGGCTACATCATTAGGTAAGCCATTGTTGCATTGGTTCTTTCCAATTTCGGCTTCATTTGCATTTTGGAAAGGCCCCGTGTTGCCTTGAAAGGCCTCGTGTTGCCTTTTCGGAATTTTTCTTGCAACAGGTACACCTTGGGACAACAGAGTCTCTTGCAGGCATAAGCATTGAAGCTTGGGCATAATTTTGTGACTTGATTTTGAGAGGTTGCCTTTCTCTCATTTGCTTTGCCAATTGGTGCATTTGTCTTGAATTTCAGCACCATGTCTAGCAGCAAGGATGATTTGTTTGGGATGCTTGGGACTTATGACAAGCTTGAAGGCACCAATTATCCCATGTGGTCATACATGATGGGACATGTTTTGGTTGCCAAGAATCTATGGCATATTGTTTCAGGTTCTGAGGCCAAGCCTACACGTAGTGCCAGTTCTGGTCCTGCACCTACTGCCTCTGGTTCTTCTTCAGGTGATGGTTCTAATGCAACTTCCAAAACACCTGCAGCTTCTACTACAGGTACTTTGCCTCTAATACCCTTGATGGGTTGCCTAATTCTTATCAAGGCTTTGCTACTACCTTGAGGTTGGTTGTAGGGGGTGACCAACTAGTTGCTCTTCTTCTTCAGGAGGAGCAAAGTCGTGCGAATCGCAATGCTTCTATGGCTAATGATCAAGCCTTTGCTACCCATCACAAACACAAAGGTAAAGGCAAGGTTTCAGCTCGAAAACCTTCTCATTCCCATGCCTCTTCTTCAAGGGATAACAAAAAGAAGAAGAGATGTAATTATTGCAGGAAACTTGGGCATGATATTTCTGAATACAAGAAGCGCATTGCATCTAAAAAGAAGAAGAAAGAGTCTGGTCTTGCAATATCTGGTTCTTCTAGTACAGAAGATCGACATGAGTCCAATAATTTCGCACAACACCAGCATTGGGCTTTCTTGGTTACATGTCATTATAATCCTGATGTTCATGATGCTTGTATGGCAGTTTTAGATGTTCATAATGCCTGGTTCTTTGACAGTGGTGCTAGCAAGCACATCACTTCTTGTCTTGTCGGAAGTTATTCAGCTCATTAGAGCATACATCTCAGGGAGGCAGTGTCGCATGTGCCAATAATGCATCCTATACCGTGAAAGATATTGGGCAAGTTGCTCTTACTTCTGTCTCTGGTGGTATTGTTACTCTAGAGCATGTGCTTTATGTTCCAGGCATTCGTAAGAACCTCATTTCTATTTCAGCCATTGCTACATGTGGCTTTCAGGTTCTTTTTTATGGTGTCAGGTGTACAGTGTATGATGCTACACATGCCTTTACCATGGTCTTGACTGGCACATTAACTAGAGGTCTTTATAGATATACCTTTGTAAGACTAGAATAAGTCCACTCATACAACTTTAGATTTTTTATTGTTCTAAAGATAAAAAATCTACACAGAAAATAAAAGAGAATATGAAAGAGAAGAAAAAAGAGGTAAACAAAAACTTTTAAGAAAAACAAAAGAAAGACATACTTAGCAAGCAAAGCAACACTTATGTCGTCATCAATGCCCAAGCATAAGCAGCTATACTGGGTTTCTAAAGACCCGCGGAGTCTCTTGGGCAAACCCAATGCTTACTAAAATACGTCAAATAAACAAAAGAGAAAAAACAAGAAATAAAGAAGAAAGGAAGCAAGTGACTAAGCAAAAATAAACAAGCAAGTCAACAAACAAAATCTTCCAAAAAACTGGAATATCGCTCTCTCTCTCTCTCTCTCTCTCTCTCTCTCTCTCTCACTCTTACTCTCACTCTCACTCTTATCCAAAACATAAAAAGCTAAATGGTCCTTTACACTTATGTATTGTTTCCTACAAAGAGTCAAAAATGCATTTCTAACTTAGAAAGCACAAGCATACTCAAACAAACTCTCTTTTGAAACTAAAAGAAAAACAGGCTATTCAGCTCCCCGCTTTTTGTTTTCAGCTTATGTTCAATCATTCTAAACATACCTAAGGCCGATACACCATAGGTAAAAGACTTCATATCTAAGATTGTGCGTACTTTTTTCATTATTTTCCTTGGATTATACCTCTTGTGCAATAGTAAAGTGATCAAATTACTACACTGAGTGATAAAAGACTCCTTAGTTGTACAAAGGCGGGAAAATCTATGGAATTGGGAAGAAATGACTCCATATTTTGCCAAATCAGAAATGTTTGAGTCAATGTGAGACATTTTTATAATGTGTAAACCACTATATTCAAGTTGTTCACATTTATCGTATATATCAACCTCTAATCCTATGGTAGATTGAGATATTCTAAGATTTAAGAAAACACAAGAATCCATCTTGAAGTGCAGTTCAGTTCACAAGAGTCACAAGGATAGATTCCTTCTCCAAAAGCACTTGCGTCTTTGTACATAAAGTTTTGAAAGTTAGGAACATCTGGTACAAATAAGTCATCTATAAAACACCTAACTTGGCTAAGCTTATGTAAAATGATAGGTCAGGTATTGATACAAATAAGACATTGCATAAACTCAAATTCATAAGTGAAAAGATAAAAGTTTGCTAAAAAAACGACACAATTAGTGCCCATGGGGATTCCTATAATTTGTTGAAACAAAGAATCACCTATTGTGATGTAAAGATTATCTAAAAGAAAATCTATCCAAGAGCAAACATCTTCCACACTTACTACCTTTGTGTATCTTTTCTTTTTAGAACCTATGTCATGATCTTTATTTTTTAGCCACAAGAAGTCAAAGCATGAGGCTGTTTTCTCAACTTTTAGCACTTTGCATCTATCTTTGTCAAATCTCATATTGAAAACTTCAGCCACTAGCTTTTTTATTCTAAACTTCAAGTCTTCCAGCTCAATCTTTGTGTAAAGCGTCGTAAAATCATAGGTTTGAAGGAGAATAGGAGACTCTTTTTCCTGAATGCTTCGAGAGGAATTAAAAAATTTTACAACAGGAATCACTCCTACAGAGTCATTTAAAATCCAACATGAGTGCGAGGAGACATCTGCCTCTTTTAATAAGTCCCTCCAAAGTTCATGGACACTAGGCAACATGGCTTTGAAGCAGTAGCTTAGCCATTTAGAGACATCCGTCAAAGTAGTCTCACAAGCAGCTGCAACAAATCTTGGCTTTTTGGGAGTTTTGTGAAACTTCCAAGAAGCACAAAGAAAAGGTATACTTGGATTGCAAACAAACCCAGAAGACTTGCAAAAACTCTGATGTTTTGAGATCAAATCCTTTTGAGAAACTAAGGCAGGGGCGTAAGTTTTGGCAAGCGAGTTCACTTCTCTCAAAAGACATTCTAAGTAAAACTTTTTGCAAATAAAAACAAAGTTATTGGAACATTTGTCCATATAATAAATGACAAAATTCCTATGGAATTTTGGAAGAAGAGTTTCATCTTCTTTAGAAAGATATTACTTTGCTTTGAGCAACTAAGCGAAGGGACTTCTTCTAGTTTCAAAGCAACTTTCTTCAAAATCTCCCCTTTCCATTCTAATAAGATATTTTGAACTCCTAAACAATGTTCTAATTGCAAAACAAACTTTGAGATTCCCTTATCGATAGCTTTTAAAAGGCAAGACTCTTTAAAAGAGTACAATCAAAATTTCGTGCCTTTCATGAAAAGGTCTCTTAAGTTACTAGAAAGAAAAATTGAGTATCAGCTGTGACTACATGTCCTAAATCAACATCAATAAAGCTTTGGAATCTCTTACTTTTACAACAACAAGGTTCTCTAAGGATAGAAGATTTTGAATGCTCTGAAAGCCTTTTACCTATCTCTCCATAGTTGAAAGCCTTTTGTCCTAAAGTTTTTACATACTTCCAAGCTACTACTAGATGCTTCCAAATTCTTCTCACAAAATGAGGGAAAGAATCCATTACTTCAGGAGACTTCAAAATTGAGTTTAAGCCTATCTTGTCAAGTGAGGGAGAAGTAAAAAAAACAAATCAAGAGTTCCTTATTTAGATAGACTTCTTTGCTTTGAAAGGAAGCTTTTACTTTTAAGAAGCGATCCGACGAAGTTTTAAGTCGTATATAATGGAGCTTATTTAGATTCAAATCCTCAAAAGAGAAGTTTTCCAAGGTGTATTGAAGTTTAAAAAGAACTTTGACATTATATTTTTCAAAAACTTATATTGAAAAAAGACCCAGAGACATTAATCTATCTAGGTAGAGTAGTCTTCTTTTATAGTCTCGAGAAGCAAAAACTCTTGGAACTGAGGAAGTTAAAGGAACTAAAGGAGGGGGAAGTGGAGGAAGAGGAAGTGAGGGAGGCAACTCACGAACATGTGAGATTACAGGAGAGCTAGGACAACCTTGTAACATAACTTTAGGTTTCCATACGATGTTAGGTGTATGATTATGTTGGTAATGAGGAATGTTAAAGGGCTTGATATGAGTTCTCCACATCAAAGGGTTCTTTTTAGAGGTTCTTTTATTTTTACGAAGAGTTGATTTTCCTTCCAAATTAAAACCTCTTGGGAAGAAAGTGTATAAAGTTCTCATCCAAAACAATTCACGAGGACGAGCAGCCTTGTAAAAATCCTTGGCGTTATTAAAATGGCCCTCTATATGCTCAATGGGAAAGCAACGAAAAGATTCGAAACCAGACTTTGCCATTGCCACATATAAGGGTTTTGAATTCTCAATTAAGGAATTCTTCCTATGAACTTTTCTAGCTTCCCTAACATGTTCTTGAAAACGAATAAAAGCTGTCCTATAGGTTTGTCCTACATAAAGCATATTACTACTATGTATGTTATAGACAACATAAATTACTTGCGTGGCATGAATAGGACTAATAGAAACAGAAGTCTTGAGATGCTTGTTTCTAAGACGTCTTAGTTTATTAAGAATTCTTATGTTATTATTAGTATAATGAGTGCGAACTAATAAAGCCTTAAAGAGATTATTCATGTTTGACCTAGCTAAAAAGTTAAACCTTTCTCTATATATGTTTCTTCTAACTTTTTTGTTTTGATTTACCGAGCTAGACCCAACTAAATCACCTACCAAAGAGACAAGACCATCACTAGTATTTCCAATGTTGTTCGGTGAAGTCAAACGATCCAACATTCGGGAACTTGCTTGCACTCTCCCTGCCCATCCCAAGGCAGTCTCTCCCTTGCTATATCTCCTAATTCTAGCAGTAGCAGGACTAGCATTTAGGGAGGGGCTTGCTTGCACAGTCGTTACTCGTCCCAAGGTAACTCCTCCCTTGCTACTACAAGGGAATGTCACAGGAACTAGATGACATCCTAGGAGATCGCCCTGTTGGTTCCCAAAAGGCATTATGACAGATGTTTGGATGATGATGTTGCACTTGCAGATGCACATGTCTTAAGCTTGATTCTACCATGGCAGATACCCATTTGTGGCATGAGAGGTTTGGACACCTCAATTTTGGAGCCTTGGTGAAGTTATATAAGGAGGGTATGGTTGTTGATCTTCCCAAAATGCATATGCCTACAAAGCATGTTTGTGAACCATGCTTGCTTGGTAAGATGCACCGTGCTATGTTTCCCAAGGATGGGAGAGTTGGTGCTTCACGCAAGCTTTATCTGGTTCATAGTGATGTTTGTGGACCCATGAGGGTGGCAGCTCTTGGGGGGTTCTATTATTTTGTCACTTTTATTTATGACTTCACCAAGTACACTTGAATTTTCACCTTGGAATCCAAATCTAAAGTTTCTTCATGCTTCAAACACATTATTGCCATGGCTGAGAATGAGAGTGGGCTGCACATTGCTCACCTTAATACAGACAGGGGGGTGAATACATGTCAAAGGAGTTTGCTGTTTTTTTGGCTTCCCGTGGCATACATCATCGATGCACAGTGCCTTGTACACCTCAACAAAATCCCGTGGCTGAACGAAAAAATAGGTCGGTGATGGAGATGGCCAAGTGCATGTTGAAAGGAAAACATTTGCCTAACAAGTTGTGGTTGGATGCGGTCATGTGTGCTAATTACATCTTGAACAAATGTCCCCCAAAGGCATTGTAGACTATCACACCTTATGAGGCTTTGACAGGTCGTAAGCCTCGCATTTCTCACATGAGGAATTTCGGATGCTTAGTTTATGTTCATGTGCCTTCACAGACACGCACTAAGTTGGATGATAAAGCTGTGAAGTGCATTTTTATTGAGTATAGTTCAGAGAGCAAAGGCTATAAGCTATATCAACCCCACATAGGCAAGTGTTTTGTCAGTCGAGATGTTGTGTTTGCTTAATCTTCCACTGCCTTTGCTGGACCGTCAAAAACAACCCGTTGTTGATGCCCTGATAGCTTGATGCCTTCGTTTCCATCCGATGCTCGGGATGATGTTCCATCTGACTATGTACCTCCTCCATCTGTTGCCACATGTGCAGCTACATATTCAGCCTGTTATGCCTCTCATTGATCCGGACCATTTGCACAGGGCTCTTGACCAAGAAAGAGCTGAAATCCACGAGCCCAAAAAGGTATCCCGTTGGCTCCTTGACACATTAAAAGACAGCAAACAAGATACTCCTCTGCCAGCCCGTACTAGAGCAGCTGTCCGGAAAGAGCATGCTAGTTTTGTTGCTTATGCTTTGGTTGCTACAACATGCAATGAAGAGCCTCTATGAAACCTCAATCGTAAAAGTACAGCAGAGACACTCTCATTTGCTCTCCCTTTCTCAACAGATACACTAGGGCCCAGGACAACAGTCGGGCTGGAGACCCCTGAAGGATTTTACTACTTGAGAGAAGAAGGAATACATGAGTTCAGCGTAGAAGCTGCCCATACATAATTCAAACGTAAAAATGAATCATTACATGAGCTCTTAGGCTCCCTTTCTTGGCAACAAGCCACTTGTCAAATTCTACATTATTTTCCTAATTACATGCCACTAAGGGCAACTTTGGAGTCTTCGAAGCACTTGGTCACGTGAACTACCTCCTAGACTCTTGTTAGGCTCCATTGCACTTAGGAAAATCACTCTTCCTAGTACCTGCAACAATTAATTAAAGTGCACCACCATGGTACGCATTAATTGTTAGCGCTTTGCATGCAAATAACACATTGTGGACTAATTCTAGTCACAGTGGGCATCCCCACTGAACACATGTGCATACATAACAAATATAAAAATATATATTTATTCTCTGGTTGACCGAAGTCAATGCTCTTGATCATAATTAAGGGGCTTTGACCAAGGGTCGAGGCGCCTTAATTATAGTCAAGTCTCTCCAACCGAAGTTGGCACAACTCTCCAACTGAAGTTGGCACATCTTAGTTAACCGTAGTTAATTCTCTTCGCACATGCCAAGTCTCGTTGACCGAAGTCAACACTCTCTGACCATACTCAGCTCTGTAGTTCTCTAGTTAACCGTAGTTAACCCTCTTGGTAATAAACCAAGTCTCCTCGACCGAAGTCAGGCTTACTTGACCAGAGTCAAGTATCTTTAACTGTAGTCAATTCTTTGACCATAATTAACACAAATGGAAAACTCTTTGATTATGATCAAATAAAAGGTCAACTGTACTTTGACTTAGGATATTTGCATTGTGGTGACATCGCCTCGGCTTCTATTCAGTTGACCTCAACTGAAAAGCTTACTTGTAAACATCCAAAAGCTGTGGATGATCGGACAACATGTCTTCATCCATCCACTTGGCATCTAATGCCGTATAATTCTTGAATTTTACAAGGTATTTGTAAAATTCTTTGCCTAAGGGACCTTTGCGTACGGTATGGTACACAATCTACTCTCGCTGAAGGATCTCCTCCGGCTCATCCACTTCTAGTGGATCTTTTGATAATGGCTCTGTAGGCTCTGGCCCCTGAAATTTCTTTAGAAGACTCACATGGAATGCATTGTGAATCCTCCAATGCTCTGGCAATGCCAACTTGTATGCAACCTCATTTATTCTTTCTCTAACCCTGAAAGGATCATAATATCTGGAAGATAACTTTGCATACAATTTCTATTTGCCTTTAAACTTACGGAGCCTAGCTTTCTCGAACTTCAAAAGTACCCAGTCCCCTTTCTTGAGATCTAGATGTCTCCTATGCTTATCTGCAGCTCTTTTATGCTTCTCTTGAGACCTTTCAATTGCTGTCCAAACTTGGCTGTAAGCTGTCTGAAGGTCTCTCACAAACTGATCAGCTGCAAATATTTCATCCTTGGTCCTCAGGATAGGTGGCAAAATCACCTTCCCTCAAAGGGGGCTTTCCCTGTACAGCTGTGTACTGTATTATTGTAAGCAAACTCTACCAATGGTAGGTACTTTTCCCAGTCTGAACCTTGGTTACCCACGTAGCATTTCAGCATATCCAATGCTGTAGAATTTGCTACTTCACTTTGACCATCTGTCTGGGGATAGAAAGAAGAAGAAAAATTCAGATTCGTCCCCATGTTATCAAATAAAGCTCTCCAAAATAGACTGATCATTCTGGGATCTCGATCACTGACAATGGACTTAGGCATACCATGGTGCTTAAAGATCTGTGCCATGAAAAGCTTAGCCATATGATCTGCCTTTATGGTTTTGCGAACCGAAATGAAATGAGCTTGCTTGCTGAATCTATCAATGATAGTCCAAATCCCATCATTCCCTGACTTTGATCTTGGCAAATAAAAAATGAAGTCCATTGTAATACTTTCCCATGGTGCCTGAGGCATGGGAAGAGGCATAAGTAGGCTAGGTGCCTTCCATCTATCATACTTCACTTTCTGACATGTAAGGCATTCAGTAACAAAATGATGTATATCTTTTCGCATTCCTGGCCAAAAGAAATACCTCTCTAGTGCTAGAGTTGTTGCTGTAATTCCTCTATGTCCAGCTTAGGGAGGTGCATGGCATTCCTCCAAAATCTTTTTCCTCATCTCCTGGGTGATGCATAGGCAGTCATCTTTCATTAGATACCCATCTTTCAAGGAATAGTGTCTGGTGGACTGCCCCTCTTGCATTTGCTGTAAAATCTCACCAAAATCTGCATCATTAGCATATTGCTCTCTCATGCCTTCCAGGTCCTGATGATAAGCAATAGTCACATGATTGGCCTAGGGTCTTCGGGACAAGGCATCTGCCACTCTGTTCCGAATTCCTGGGGTATGGACAATCTGAAAATGATACATTGACAGCTTATTTGCCCATTTCATATGCTTCTCGGAAAGTTTTGTCTGAGTTAGAAAATATCTCAGACTTTGGTGATCTGTTTTAACTGTAAAATCTGCACCCAAAAGATAATTCTTCCATGTATGGATGGCATGGATTACAGCCAATAACTCTTTCTCATAGATTCACATATATCTCTGCATCCCAGAGTCTCCTCCTCTCATAGGCCACTACATGACCATTCTGATGCAATGCAGCCCCAACACATTTCCCACAAGCATCACAATCCACATCAAATGGCTGATACAAATCTGGAACGATTAAGATTGGCTCTGTAGTCAACCTCTCCTTGAGTGTGGTGAAGGCTGTC
This sequence comes from Dipteris shenzhenensis, assembly GCF_047967505.1. NCBI lineage: Eukaryota > Viridiplantae > Streptophyta > Polypodiopsida > Gleicheniales > Dipteridaceae > Dipteris > Dipteris shenzhenensis. The sequence goes on from NC_141597.1 coordinate 3,461,405, forward strand.
TTTTGAGGAATTCCCCATCTAAAAGTTGCATTTTTCTTAGTAAGATCGTAGAGTAAAGCGGCTATATCCGTAAAATGCCTAATAAATCTTCTGTAGTAAGAACACAGGCCAATGAAACTTCGTACTTCATGCAAGTTGCATTTTTCTTAGTAAGATCGTGGAGTGGAGCGGCTATATCCGCAAAAAGGCCTAATAAATCTTCTAAGAACACAGGCCAAGGAAACTTCGAACTTCATGCACAATTTTCAGCTCTGGCTATTCGTGAATGGCACGAATCTTTGCCGGATCCATCTGTATCCCATCTTTGGATATTATATGCCCCAAGTAATGGATTTCTTCCAGGAAGAATTCACTTTTCTTGCTGTTTGCATAGAGCTGATGATTTATCAGCTCTTGAAACACTATAGCAAGATGTTCCTTGTGCTCTTCTTCGGACTTAGAAAAGACAATTATGTCATCGAAGAAGGTACCAGTGAACTGTCTGTAGGGTCAGAAGATACGATCCATCATCCTATTGAAGGTAGCTGGGGCATTTGTCAATCCAAAAGGCATCACCAAATATTCATACAACCCAAAAGTAGTTCGGAACGCTGTCTTGTGCACATCCTAACGATATATGCTCACTTGGTGATAGCCGCTCTTTAAGTCTATCCTGCTGAAAACTGAAGCTCCATTTAGCTGGTCCAGCACATCATCAATGCGCGAAATAGGGAATCTATTCTTGATAGTCATTTTCTTCAGTGCGCGGTAATCGATGCACATACGGAATGAGCCATCTTTCTTTTGTACTAGCAGAACAAAGGAACAAAAAGGAGAAGAGCTGGGCTGAATCAACCCCTTGGACAACAAGTCATGTTCCCCTCTATTCCTAGCAACCACACGATATACTTTGCCCCTATGTACAAACTCCAGCACTCTTTCAAGAAGAGTCAACTTCACTGCCTTGCGATGAAACCAAGGCATTCCCAAGACTACATCATGATGTTTCAGTGGAGAAATGAAGAAGTCTTCCTGATCCACATAATTTTGTACATGAAGACGGAGCTTCCCTATCAAGGGAGGGACTGGCACAGGGTTCCTACAGAACATCTGATCGGCATCCAAAGCCCTACCCAACTCCTCCGTCTTTATTCCCAGTCTCAGGGCTAGGTCCTCTAATATGAAATTATCAGTAGCCCTTGGATCAAATAAAATCAGCGTTTGCTGGTCTCTGACTTTGCCCCATGATAGCAGCAATTCTCATTCTTATGGGTTTGAAACATGACCCAGTATGTCAGGAATTCCTCCTGCCATTAGCTTTTGCGGTCCCCATGGCTTCTCTGCCTCTTTTCCCTTCGAAGTTAGAGGCTTTTCTGGGCACTGGGCAGAACCATGCCCCTCTTTCCCACATTTAAAGCATTTCCCATCTCTAAGAAATTCAGCTATCTTTTCAGGAGTGAATGGGGATTTGCCTTTATATGACTTTGAAAACTGAGTACCCCTTGGCTTCTAAGGCTGAAACCCTTTCTTTTCAACCTTGGGTACTCTTTCTTTTCTGATTTTGAAAAATCAGTTTTCTTCCTTTCACCACATCCTGCATGCAAGGATAGTACTGTAGATGGATCTTGTAACAGCACAAGACTAGCTACTGAAGCTAAATGCATAAGGTCTTGAATGTTCTTTGCCCCCAAAGCATTCACTACTGCCTCGATTCTTGGACTGAGACCTGCTCTATACTTTCTCAAGCATATTTTATCAGAGGACATGGCCATAACTCTTTTGTCCCAGTTATCCTCTCAGTATTGGGACTTCTATTCATCCTTGATTACCAGTGGTAGGATGAATGAGTTGACCTGAGAGGAATTGGTCCCCATGGCGCTTGACCAAGAGGAGGGCTTCGTCGATCATACCTATGACAGTCAACCTGAGGCTTTGAGAGCTGATCAGAAAAGCAGAAAGCAGTTGATAACTGAGGAACAAGAAGTTCTTAAGGCATCCCGTATGTGTAACCGATGTGGCCAAATTGCTGCAAATACTCTTGGACTATACCAGTCTGCGACAATGCATAAAATTTATGCCAAGTACTAATCCAAGATGAGTGGGGATACAAAGGTAGTGACCATAATTTCTTTAAAACCCCTCCATGTGGTTGGCCTTTGAGGTGGATCCCTCATATACCGCCACCAAGTATGTGCATAGTCTTGCATGTGCATACCCGCAAAGATTATGCGGTCCTCATCTTGCTTTGGGTAAAAGCGAAAATAATCTTCCAACTTCTTAAGCCACTCCTCCAGCTCATTAGGTGTACGAGTGTCCCCTTGGAACTTATGCACTGTGAGTTTGTCCTTGACATCCTTGGCTGCATAATTTCAGTGTGCGTAACCCCCAGAAGTGCGAGTATCACACTTGAGGTTCACATAATCGGAGAAAGACATCTCAAGTTTGATGGCCTCAGGTAGGAAACGCAAGGAATCTACTAGCATCTCATCAAAAGTGGCTTGCTGCCAACCACTAACCCCCTGCTGCGTAGTAGCTGCTGCTATCTGATGCACTGGCTGTGTCTAGCTATATGTGCTCACTCTCTGTAACTCAAACAAATCTTGTTTGAGATTGGCCTTTGAATGTTTCAACCAGACTCCCAATAAAGATTCTAGGATCTGCCAATTTTCTGCTGCTGTCAGCTTCACGTTGAGGTGGTGAAAGTATTCAAAACCCAAAGCTCTACCCATTTAGCCAATGGCTTTTTCATTCTTTGCTTCCCATGCTGGGCTTTTGTCGGCATCATGCGACCTCTACTTCGGTCTTTTCTCTGTCCCAGCAGCAAACCACACTCCATAAGTTCTTTTGCATGAATAAAAGACGGGGTGCCAGCTGCCAACAAGGAAAGTTTCTGCCGTTAAACGTCAGAAGTATCCCACCAGCCTTTTCATTCTCCATAATCACTGATTTAATATCCCTTTTCCTGAGCATAAAGGCATGCATTCCTTTACTTGTGCAAATTTCTCATTTCTGCTGCTTCTTTTTTTCTGTTTTTTTTTTTCTGACAGTAAATACTCTCTCAGATAAGTGGAAACTGCTAGCAGAAACAGTCTCTGCAACTGTCTTTTTTTTTTTGGTACAGTAACTAGATGAGGTAACTGACTGGTTACTCTAACCAGACTATCTGGTCTGGTTTGGTTGGCTCCCAACTGAATTCAACCCACTGTAGTCTAGTTAACCAACTATGGTCTGGTTAACTACAGCCAAGGTTAGTTGGTCAAACCTAGTTTGTCTAACCAATCTGCCTTGGTTAGACCAACTAACTGAACTTCTAACCAGGGTGAACAAACCAAAGTTAACTGAACCACTGGTTTGCCACATCAACAGTCCAGCTGGCTGCCACATCAGCAGCTGACCTGTCTGCCACGTGTCAGTGCCATGTCAGCTTCCTGTCAGCCCTGCCACATCAGCACCACACGTGTGTGCCACGTCATCTGCTGACCTGCCACATCATCTGCTGCCTGGCTAGGCCGTGATCCTTGTCAAGATCTATCGATTTGCATCTCAAGAATTTATGAAGGGATTTCTAGAACCAAGATTAAATCTTTTTGCAAAACCTCACAGAAGAGCTATCATAGCATGCTGAGTAGGAGAGGCATGATGCTTGGACTATTGGGTAGATGGGGATCAACAGCAAGAGTAAAAGGCAAGTGATTCAGGAGATTGAGTAGGTCGTAGTAGGAAGAGACAATCAACAATGATTTCTTACAACTAGAGTGGCTTGCACTAAAGAATCAACATCCGAAATTGGGTTGTTGACATACGCATCTAGAATTAGCAGCAGAAGCTTCCATATAGCCAAAACGGGGCCCTTGGTGAAATGCAATTTGTGTAAATGATGGAGGTTGGGGAGCTGTTGGCGGCTCCAAAAACGAGCTGCATTTTAAATCGAAGGTGATGAGACTTGGAAGAAGGGGTGGGTGACAAGAGTGATGACAGTTTGAGACAGGGACGGGGGACAGAGGGGGCGTAAGGAAAGAGAGAATGGGATTAGAAGGAGAAGGAATGCAACAAGAAAGAAGGAGAGAACAGATTAGAAGACAAAAGGGGGGAGGAGAGCAAGTGATTAGGCAAGGGGGGGCCAAGAGACAAAGCGAGAGGAGTCGTCCTTTTGTAGTTGTTTCAACCTGTAGAAGGAAGTCGATTTGCTGCTTCTCACCTCTCCAAGACTGTTGCAGATGATTTCGCCTGCCAGGTTGCTTTTTGCCCTGTTGGCCTCCTTCAACAAGATTTGGTTGGGCCAAAGATTGCCGGATACTAGGTATTTGTGAGAGAAGTGCACGGAAGAGAGACATAGAGAGAGAGCGCGCAACACACGCGCGCGGAGAAGGAGAGAAAGGCACAGGCGAACTGCAAGTGATCTCTGGAAAAAACCCCACTACAACTGGGGGAAAACCTCGGAAACAACGAGCTGCTCGAGAGCTCAGAACAGACAGCTAAACAACCAAGTGAACTGGGAGCACGAGGGAGAGGTGCAAGGCTGGGCTGGATCTGCTCCTCTGCCAGGCCCAGGGATGAACTGATCTGCTGCTCCACAAGATAAATGAAACACCAAGGAGGGGGGCCTATAAACAGGCCCAGCCTCTCCCTGGTCGATCAGCAAGAAGGGGAGCCGACCAGCTAATCTCCCTGGCCGACTCATATGGAGGGGGGCTGACACCCCTCTCCCCTCTATAGAGGGCTGGCTGGCAGCCCTACTGCACCCCCTACTTTTTTTTCTTTTTTCTTTTTTTTTTGGGGGGTGGGGGGGGGGGAAGGGGTGCACGTGCGCGCCGACTAGCAAGTCGGTCCACTCCCACTCTGCCCTGACTGTCCTAGCCTGGAAACTGACCGGCCATATGGGCCCCTCAGCCTGGCCCAATGTAGGGGCTGCCAGCGTGGCATACAGGCCCCAAACGCACCCTAAACAGGGCCGTACTGACCCACAGCCCTCTTGGGATCTCCCACAGCCAGCGTGACAGCAAGCAGGCCCTAAAGGGCGCAATACAGATCTGCCTGACGGAGCTGGACCCACCACAAGATTATCCCCTCCTACTCTGTACTCACAAGGGGCGGGCACAGCCACAACAAGGCCCTCTCTCATCTACCCTATCCTCACACTGGGCAGGCACACCCACAAGCAAGGCCCTCTCTCTCTCAGGTGACATCAGAGATGTTGATCTCCAACAGTATTTTGGTTGTTGGATGTCCTACTCTTGCCTGAGATTGCCCGCAGGTTTTTGCCAAGATGGCCATGGAATTTGTATTGGGTTTTCAGCCGTGGTAAGGCTGCTTGAGTATTCAGTTGATTGATCTCTCAGGTGTTGTGCAAAGTCAAGGCTTTGCTGTATTTTGATCTCACTGAATATATTTAAAGAAATACCGCAAGGGTGCCAATGATTTTGGGGCCAATCTGGTGTCTGGTGCGGACCAATGGCATTCTAGCTCTTGTATTGTGTGTTGGAAGTTCATTTGTTTGCTGTCTTGAATTTTCGAACTGGCTATAATCAAGTGATTTGCTCATTATTTTGGATTTACCTCCCTTGGGAGAACCCGAAGGCTGGTGACAGTATCTATGAGACCAGAGGGGGCTCGTCGCTGGAGAAACTTTCACCAACAGTCCTTAGGGTAGTTACTAAATAGAATGTTTATTAACTCCTTGTTTTGGCGGCCGAAAGCTTGCTTTTTCCAATAGACCAGCGGCGATACATATCACTCACGTATCGCCTTGTGCCTCACTTGGAAGATGATAGTTAATCGACGGCATGGAGCTTCACACTCATCATCGTAGCAGCTATTGCAAGATACTGAGCCAAGAGACGGCAGGAAAGTGGAGAGGGTGATGTGTGTGAAGGACAGCCTCATGAAGGGCGTGGGTGATCAAAGCAACTCAATCTTCTAAGAGAGGAATGTCCTCAAGATCCGTGAGTAAAGTAGAACGGCGTGCAAGGTACTCAAGTGAGAGGCTATGATCAAAGTGGATATAATAATATGTACTGTATCATCTCCATGTCCAAGAAAGCGTGCCCCGTAAGATGTGATCGGACTTTATACATTAATAATTATGCATATAGTATAAACATATACCTTTGTAAGACTATAATACATCCAATCGTACAAATTCAATTTGTGTTTTCTAAAGGCCAAATTTCTACACTGAAACTTTATATATTATAGACATAGTATTTTATATACTTTATATAATATGTATTTCTAATGTATAGCTATAGCACATTTCTAGGCAAAGCTCCATCAAAATCTCAAAACGTTTTTAAACGAGTGCTTGTATCAATAGGAAGGTCCAGTGCTTAGAAGGTTAGCCCTCCTAACGTGCTTAAGAGAAATAGTGTTGTCTCATGCTGTCTAACAATACCTTGGAGACAACAGCTAGCAATATTAGTAAATCTATTGTAGTAAGAGTGCATTATAATTCACTGATCAAGGGTTTGCTCATAAGGTATTTAAAATCTTAAGCACCCTAGGAGGGCAAATCTTTCTACCATGCTACAAGTGCTTTGCCCCCTAAGGTGCTTAAGAGAAGTTAAGTGATGTCTAATATACCTTGGAGATGACAGCTAGCAATGACCGGGACTAAGCGCTTATACCTAGATGAATTCCCAAAATCATCCTCTAAAATGATAGTCACTCATAAGATTGAAAATCATAAACTCCATCACGCATAGCAAGGACTAGCTACTATGACATCCCCACTGACGTCATCAACACCCAACAGTGGGTGTAGACCATAGTATAAATATATGCTCTCAGACATACAAATCCACACACCCACACATACTTGAGCAGCCATTTATACAAAGTCTTTGTACTGAGTATATGTCGGCACTCCAGACGTGAAGGGCAAACTCAGCCATGACGAAGGCTAGCACTAAAGGAGAAGGTTAATCAAAAAGTAGACAAATCTCTTCATTCAAGCTACAACTGCTTGTGAAGTCTAAAGAATTTCATTTTAGTCTCTCCCAAACGAGCATAGCTAATAGGGCAACGCACCATTTAAGATAGAAAGAATTATTGCAATACCAACAGACCGCAACTTGGACGAAAACTTCACAAGGTGAAATTTGCATGTCCGCTAATACGGCAGAAGCATATACCTAGATGAATCCAGGAACAATCATCCTCTAAAAACGCAACATAGTGCAGTCTCAATCTCATGATAGTCACTCATAAGATTGAAACCATAATCGCAATGACTGGGACTAAGCGCTTTGCTGAAGCTGTGGTGTAACGGACACGTGAGCCAACTACTTCTCTCACTAGTCTGCACAGAATATTTATAGTACAAAAGAGTAACTGTAACTCAAGAAGAAACACAAGTGCTTGCATAAACAGGATAAAACAATAAAGCTATACTTGTTGTCAATGGCAATGTTAACAGACACATGATAGCATGCAAAACAATACAAAAAAAAAACTCCTTCAGGTTCTTTTTGTCATAAATAGGAAAAATGACGATTGGGCAAAGTTGTTTACCGAGAGAAACAAATTCATTCCCGTTAAAAGACTTTGTGGTGTGTTAGCGACACAATCAACTGATGGCTTCCCCTCATATACGATAACCCGGTCTGCCAAATATGCCGCCATGATGAAATCATGCTCCACTACAAAAGCAGTCTTTTTTGCATGCAATATAAACCGCTTTATCACCTTCGCAGCAACAATACGCTGCTCGGAATCAAGGTAAGCACTGGGCTCATCAATAAGGTATATATCTGCAGGCTGTCCGATGGCACAATAAAGATCTATCAAATTAAACTGTCTGAAAGAGGAACGGATTTACGGTTACCAGCATGTAAGGGTAGGGAAAACCTTAGAACAACTGCATAGAGGAAAAGAAACATTGTAGAAAGTAGTTCACCTTCCCTAGACACAGACATAAAGCAACCCTTTGCAGCTCTCCACCAGACAAATTTACCACCTCCTGGTCCATGAGTGCCTCAATTTGCAGCGGCTTCATAACATCTGTGTTGAACTGCGGGTGCATGTATGAATCGCGAATTTTCGAATGCAAAAGACTTCTTACACTGCTCTGAAATTTGGGGCTAATTTTCTGAGGCTTATAGGAGACATTAAACTCAGGAATTTCTACCTCACCATCCTCCACGGTATCTGGTTTCAGCAAACCAGCCTGCAACAAAATAACAAGTGCAAACCAATAAATGAACGTTATCAGCAATGTGGATTCCATATTCACTGAGAGCATTAACAGCTCCTAAACAAAATAGCACACATCAAAAGCAGTCCAAATATAAACACTCCAGTCCATGATTTTATAGACAACAAGGAAATAAGATAGAGTGCATTGTTTCATGAGACAATTTTTAAGGAAGGGGGTCCACACCAGCATTCGTATAAATGTGGTCTTTCCAGTGCCGTTCTCCCCTAACATGACAATAATCTGAGAGTCCGTAAATTCCCCCTCTTTCACTTCCAACTTGAAATTTCCTTGAGTCTTGGACATTGTTGGGTACTTGTAGCGTGCATAGGTCCTGATCTCTTCAGCACTCTCCTGAGGAGTCTCTGCAACCTATAATCAGTGAAAACAGATAAATGTAAGCAGATTCTATAGAGCCCCAAAATTAACAGATGTGAGAATTTACCACAAATATATAGCTCTTGCATACATTATTTTTCTATGAAGATACCTTGAAGGTAAGAGACTCATCCCGAAACCGAAGATTCTCTGTAGGCACAAACCCAGCTAGAAATATATTGATACCCTCCCTAACTGAAAAGGGAAGAGTCACCACTCCATAGGCACCAGGCTTTCCATATAAGCAGCAAATGAAGTCGGATAAGTAATCCAAGACACTCAAGTCATGCTCCACAACTATCACATAACTGCAAATATGACGAGGTAAAACCAGTATTCGTTTAGTGATCTAACATGAGAATTCATGGAAAGAATAATTTACATTTATGTATACTTTCTCAAACCATTTTTTTCCAATATTCTTTCAGAGCTTTGCATTCCTACATACTTTCTCAAAACCATTTTTTTCAATATTCTTTCAGAGCTTTGCATTCCTACACTCTTTAAAACCTATCTTTTACAGCTCTCTCTTTTACTGATTGAAGAGAGCTTTTCATGATTGAAGGGAGCATTTCATGATTCAATCACTTCCATTGTCACCCATCTGGTTTATGAAATTGCAACTGCTTCAATGGACACCTCTCAACCTATACACAAAATCTGATGCATTTCTTGACTTGATGGTTGGTGGCAACTCCAGGGCAAACTCCATCGTAATGCACTCAAAATGTTTGTTTGTGGCTGCTCTAGGACAAACTCCATCCTTATGTACTTAAAGGGTTCGTTCAGAATCTCAAGTGACTCGAATAAACCCGACAACATTACTTGAGGGAACTTGATTACTTGAGGGCCATTTAGCTTTTTATGTTTTAAATAAGAGAGAGAGAGAGAGAGAGAGAGAGAAAGAAAGAAAGAAATTTTATTAGAGTCTTCAGAAGACCGATGGGTCTATGAGACTGAAACAAAACCTGATACAAATCACAGTAAGGGTGGAGCTACTGAAACGAGCATCATCACCCATGCTGAATCCTAAGTCTGATCATACATAGTCAAATCAAATACATCTGGATGTAACAATGAAAAGAAAAGGAGCGGAATCCTCCGTATGTAGCTGGTGCATAGCCAGTGATGGGACGCGGGTGCCCGTCAAGGGGTGCTGAGCGTCTCGGTCTCCTGGACGAGGCTCAACGCAAGACCAGAGCCACCATGACTCCCGAGGGACGTATCCCGGGTCTAAACAATGAGAGGTCTCCCAGAGTGATCTGTGTCCCCTCGATGTCTTGTGTGTCGTGCTGTGATCGTCAGGTTGGGGTCTCTCACGTCTGCGGCTAGAGACTGCACGATCAATGTCACTCGATGGGAAGAACTCTATGATCTTGCTCTGAGAGGTGTCTGATGATGTGGCCAAGCCCCATCGCCTAAGTAAGTACTCTCTGTGTCGGACCCCCTCGTGAATGAAGGACGCAAGGCATCTCTAATCTCGATAGGCGAGGATTCTGGAAGATCCTCTCGAATGACCTAGTTGGCGTGTGGCTTGATCGGGATGGTGGGTGGGAGTACCGGACAGGCATCTAAACCGTACTGAAAAGGAGGTATTCTCTCGATGTGGAACCCTAGTCTCACAAACCATCTGTGAGTCCGTGCATACCAGCATCGCTCGTCTCCCTCTGCTGCCAACCTCATGGAGGAATCGAGAGACAACCATGGCAACCTCTGTCTCCCTGATGTGCACTCCCGATATGACCTAACCCAATGCAAATATATAATGGTCTGAAAGGCTGCATCTAGCTGGAGTGGAGAAGCACCAAACTCAGCCTGAATGATGTGATATGGTACATACGGTTTCCCCTGGATCATCCGTGAGAGCATGAGGATCTGCAGGTGCTCCACCTGTGTCCACTCTATCTCTAACATGTCAGACCCCGAACAAGGGCTGCCATACATACCGACTGGTCGGACCAAGGAGTCGAAGAGAATAGCCTTGGTCCAAGGGTCCTGGAAGTGGGAGTGGAAGCATTGTCTCTCTAGTCGAGCCAGTGAGGCGTATCCCCTGCTCAATCTGGCCTGCATCGCTGGTCTCATCGTGAAGATCCGACTGGAGAAGATGAACCCCAAGTAAGTATATGAGGATACGATCTCAACTCGTGACCCACCGAAAGTAAAAGTAAACTGCTTTCGTTGCATGTTTGCTCGAGAGGTGTTAAAGATCATGACCCTGGTCTTGCCAAGGTTGACCTCCAAATCATGGGATAAACAAAAAGCCTGCAGTGCATCCAGATGTCGCTGGAGCCCCTCGGGTGTGGACGACAAGAGTGCCATGTCATCTGTATAAAGAAGAATCATGATGATGATCCCGGTAAGTAAGCAACCGGTGCCTCCGAACGCCCCCATGAAAGACTCAAGCTCATCGATGTAGAGGCCAAACAGGGTCGGTGATAAGGGACAACCCTGTTTGACTCCTATGGTACTCAAGATCTCATCTGTCCAACCTGCGCCTGTTCGAACTCCGCCTGAGACTCTCATACAGTGCCATGACTGCCCAGATGATCTCCTGATCAAATCCCAGTGTCTGTAGGCATGTGATGAGACGAGCTCGAGGTACTGAGTCAAAGGCTTTGGGGAAATCCACAAAGTAACAATATACCCTCTCCTTCCGTGATCTAGCCTCCTCAATGATACTCTTGAGTGTGAGTATGTGATCCATAGTCCCATGGTCTGGCCTGAAACCGGGCTGACCGTCTGCTATGAGTCCTCTCATCTCTGCGAACAGGCTGACCGACGCATCCAATACAGCTGCATAGATCTTGGACATCACATGTCCAATCATGATAGTCATGTAGTTACTCGGGTCCATGGGATCCCCTGCCTTGTGGATGGGGGTGATGGTGTTGAGTATCGAGGTGCGAGGGAAGCCAAGGCAAACAGCATCATTGAATAGCTTTGCTAGGATCGGGGCTAACATGTCGATCCCATATGCAATAAACTCAATGCATAGCCCCTCGTGATCCTTAGCTCGGCCATTGTGCAGTTTCAATGTCGCGTCCTTGACTCCCCCTCTGGTGAACAACGTGCAAGTGGTGGGGCGACGTGTGTGAGATCTGGAGTGGGCTATTGTGGGACATCATAAAGATGGTGTGCATGCGTGTGCCAGACTCTCGTGTCGGTGAGGGGTGATGGAGACCTATGTTCGAGGAATCTCCGCCCAAAATCCTTAGAGTTGTTGCTGTACAAGATGTGCAGCAGCAGCTCCTCATTTTGACGAAAAAATGCCTGCTTCTTCTGACGTACGAGACGTCGATACTTACGTACCGTGTCTGGTGTGTTCGGGAGGTGACATTTGGTTTCAAGTCGGAGCTGTTGGCGATAAGCCTTGCACTCCGCATCGTACCAATTGTTGCAAGGTACAGAACCAAGAGGTGGTGGTCTAATGGACCGTGTGGTGTGGGGAAAGATTTGGAGGGCAACTTCGTGGAGTATGCGACTAATCAAGGCAGCAAGGTCCTCTATGAGTGGTATGTGATCGATGTAGGTTAGGTGTTTGTTTAGGCGTTCAAAGTAGGCAGATGAGAGGCTGTGATCAAAGTGTATGTCGTGGTAGGTATCGTGCTTCCTATGTGGTGTGTGTGGTGTGGCTAAGCGTGGGGTGGCGATAGTGAAGAATAGGTATGTGTGATCAGCTCTTGGAGGGAGTGGTGCTACGGTGAAGGTGATACATGAAGTGAAGGTAGGGGATCCCATGATATATACCTAGATGAATCCAAGAACATTCCCAAACTCATCCTCTAAAAGCACAACATAGTGTAGTTTCAATCTCACGATAGTCACTCATAAGATTGAAAACCATAAACTCCATCACGCATAGCAGGGACTAGCTACTATGACATCCCCACTGACGTCATCAGCGCCCAACAGTGGGTGTAAACCATAGTATAAAAGTATGCTCTCACACATACAAATCCACACACCCACACATACTTGAGCATCGATTTATACAAAGTCTTCGTACTGAGTTTCTAACGGCACTCCGGAGGTGAAAGGCAAACTCAGCCATGACGAAGGCTAGCACTAAAGGGGATCCCATGATGTAATCTACTACACTAGTGCCCCCCCGTGTGGGAAGCAAGTAAAGCCACCTAAGGAGGGCCATAGGTCAAGCCCGTTGTAGATGATGAGATCATGCATCCTGCCCTGATCAAGGAGCGCGTGTCCATATGCTGTAACAGGCCCGTGTCGGTCCGATGAGGTCATGGTCATACCTGCTCCGTCTAGGTCCATGTCTGGTAGCATGATAGAGTCGTCTCGGAAGTCCAAGAGTGGTGCCTCGCGCATGCTCGTCCTGGTGTTCAAGTCCCCAACAAGGAGAACTTTCCCGCGGGCTGAAATGTCTAAGATATCCTGATGTGGCCCTCTGCTGCTGCTCCTGTATGGCAGCTAAAACAGTTGCCTTTGCGGGCTCCCGTTTCTCCACGTCCACCCATCTAGTCCTCTCTGCTATAGTCGACTATATCGTGGCTATCTGTGTCTCCATCTCTATGACTGGGGTCCCTCCAGGCGCTGCTCTGAGGGTCCCAAGCTCCTCTCGAAGCTGTGTGATGTCGTGCCTGAGTCCCTAGATAAGGGTGTCCCGCTCGTGTATAATGCGGACCTGCTCCTGGGTGTATCAGGCATGCTTTGCCTGACAGGCCCGGATGTTGTGTATCTCAACCAATAGGGAGTCCCAAGCATTTGGTAGAGACCTAAGATGTCCTGGTCTAAGTGGGAACTGGATCTCGAGAATGAAGGTGGGCTGCTGAGGTTGTAGAGGGTGGGGATAGCATGATCTAGGCGAGAGAGTGGTATGTAGGAGTAGCGAGGCCGGACGAGGTGATGAAGGGTGGCTGACTGAGAGGTAGAGGTGATACGAGGGGAAAGTACTGTGGAGCCGTGGCCGGTGGGACCAATGGTGAGGCTACTGGAGAGGAAAGCTGTGATGATGATGCAAGAGAGGGGGAGGAGAGAGGTGGCATAGATGATGAGGCGGATGATGGTGGTGAAATAGTGGTGGTAACCATAGAGGTTGAGAATGTGGTGAGCGGCATGGGCTTTGGGTGGGCCCCTTTCTTCTGGGCCGCGATGCTGTCCACTGTCAAACCGCTCCGGTTGCTGCCTTTGTTGAAGTCCTCCAGATTGAGTTGCTTTTGTGTTTTCGCCTTGTCACCGTTCCCCTTCCCCATCTCCACGCGTATGCAAATTTGGACCGAAGGGTCTCCCGCGTGGTCTCCTGTCCTCATCCCCATGTTCCCTTCATTATGGGGGAGGCAGCAGCAGGCAAAGAAGGGATTGCAGTAGGTCGGAGCTGTTGGAGAACCCCCGCTTGCAGCTCCGACCTTTTTTTTTTTTTAAACAAGAGGGGGGTGGCTGAGCGAGGGAGCGAGGGGGTAGCAAAGGGGTAGCGGGTAGGGTAGCGGGGGTAGCGGAGGGGGTAGCGGGGGTAGCGGAGGGGGTAGCACAGGGGTAGCGAGAGAGTAGCGGGGGGAGTGAGGGGGTACGAAGGGGGTAGCAAAGGGGTAGCGGAGGAGGTAGCGAGGGGGTACAGAGGGGTACCGAGGGGGTAGCAGAGAGAGCAGGGGGTAGCGAGAGAGCAGGGGGTAGCATGGGGGTACAGAGGGGTAGCGGAGGGGGTAGCAAGGGGATAGCAAGGGGGTAGCAGAGAGAGCAGGGGGTAGCGCGAGAGAGAGCAGGGGGTAGCGCAGGGAGAGAGCAGGGAAAGCAGGGGGTAGCGGGAGAGAGAGAGAGAGAGAGAGAGAGAGAGAGAGAGCAGGGGGTAGCACAGGGGGGGTAGCGGGGGTAGCGGAGGGGGTAAAGCATCTGTAAAGCTATTCATTACAATTGCAAAATAAAACACAATGACACACAAGAAAATGACTGACACCAAAACAGCATATCACCTGAGACAGGATTGATATTAAAAATAACATATTCCTAAGTAACTCAATTTCCTCCTTACCCATTACCAAGGTGACTCTCCAATATGTTGAAATGAGCTAAAAAGCATAATGGATAATTTAAACATCTCATGTTTTTAATGCATCTCCTAACCATGACTCGTACAGAACAAAAACATAAACATATGCGTGCAGCAAGACACAGCACAGAGGTGCAAACCTGTTGGGCCGAAGAAGAGACCTCACAACTTGTGCTGCTTTCAGCCTTTGTTTTACATCAAGATAACTAGAAGGTTCATCGAACATGTAAATTTCAGCATGTTGAATAGCAACAACCGCTATCGCAAAGCGTTGCAACTCCCCACCTGACAAATCACCTACATCACGATCCAAGACTTGATTCAAGTCAAGGTCGTGACAAAGATCTTCCTTCATACTCCGTTCATCCTTTTGTGAAAGAACTTCTCCAACATTTCCTTTCACTGCCTTGGGAATATGATCAACATACTGAGGCTTGATAATTGCCTGTCACAAATATGTCATTAATTTGCAATCAAACAAATAAGACAACATGAAGGCAAATACATACGTGAAATTACCACAAATAACAACAGCATAGCAGAAGAAACAGCACAGGCAAAAACACAATTACACCATGAAACAACCTGCACTGTGAGCATACCTTAAGATTATCTTCCAATATACGTGTGAAGTAATTCTGAAGCTCTGATCCTCGGAAGTATGTTAATATTTCTTGCCAATCTGGCGGATTCTGCAAAATTAATATTTCTTCAGCCACAAACTTTTACCCAAGGATGTTGGAAAGCCCAAGGTTGCAATATTTGCACCTGTATAAACAGAGCAGTGACAAAATTTGGATCAAATGAGTTTTAAAATATGGCTTACATCAAATCTACCAAGATTCGGTTTCAATTTCCCAGCCAAGACCTTCAAAGCAGTGGATTTACCAATGCCATTGGTTCCAACCAACCCTAGGACTTGACCTGGCCTTGGAACAGGCAACCTGCATTAAAAAACAGATTCCCGTTAGCATCCCTGGCAGTATTTTTTTAATATATAATTGGAATCACTAATCTTATCTAGGACTCACTTCCAATAGTTTATGGAACAAACAATAAAAAATAACATGCTCGAGGACAAGCAGATGACTGTTGGAATTAATCCGTGACTTTTTTTGTTCTCAGTAGAATATTGCTCTACATTGCTAAGCGTGGAACAGCTTTACATAAAACCACAAGGTTTTAGGTGTTCCAACTTGTAGACTTTAAGCAAAAGAAGCACCTCGATTTGCAAATCATTGAACTCATACATAACAAGAAAACAAATCTACTTGCCTATGTAGCTTGAACGTGTTTGGCCCATAGCGGTGTGTAGTATCCTTGTCCAAATCTTTTGGCAAATTAATAATCTGGATAGCTTCGAAAGGGCATTTCTGCAATCACAACCCAAATAGCTCACCTTTCAATGCAGAAAACCTCTGCAAAATACACTACACGGTTAATTCAAATCATGTTTATTGACATGGCTAGTCCTTGAGCCCTGAGAGAGAGACATTCATTCATACCTTAACGCAAATACCACAGCCAATGCAAAGTTCCTCGGATATGAAAGCTATTTTTGAGGCTGGAGAGACCTCGATACACAATTTCCCTGCATGAGAAACAAGTAGATGTGTCTTATGCATGGCCAGAAAAAACTGAGTCAGCTATTATAACTTCAGTCGTACATAAATACTAAGGCAATAGCCAAGTGCAATTTCCAATATGATGCATGCCAAAAAGAGAAGCCCAACTCAAATTTTTGCAACAATACAAAGGAAGGCGTTAAAATATCCTTCCATGCAACTCAAGCACACATGCATGTACACACGCAACTACAAAAATACATGACATAAATCCTTCCTTCTATGGCCACCCAAGCCAAAGAGGCTCACGCCAACAGACAAGGAAGAGGAGGATCCAATAATCCAAGTTAAGGAAATATGATACCACTAAACAAAGCATTCTACAGACACAAGGGTTGCAAACACGCTGTGAACCGCTGGGGCTAATAGATCCTTCGTATACCCATCTAGGTTCAGCCAACTCCATCATAATCGCAGCTTCACCTCACAAGTTCCTGATCTAGGCTCCGGATCTTGCAATGCATATAGCAACAAAGCATGTTCCTTGGGAAATCTCTTTTGCATTAAACTATCTGAAATCAATTCCGTTCCCCTAATAAATAAAATATGATACCCTCTTGTTTAATTCAGAAACGCTCTCCCCTGAGAAAACAGATGTTACATATTGACTCATCTTCCAAAAATGACACGTTACCACTGCTAAAAAACGAAATCGAGCTCAAATGTCAATTCCTCACAAGCAGCCTCAAGTGCTTCAACTTGCTACAAAGCGGCTGGTCGAAATGATTATTTTGGACGTCTATTCTCCACTATATAGTTAGCCATATCGCGCCCCCGCGTGGAGGTGGCAACGTAAATCGTTGCGAATAGATATGGTAGCGTCATTATTCGAGTGGGCTTAGATAAACGGCTTGTAGGATCACGAAGCAAAGATGGAACATTGTCGCGATTCTTTCTATTTTTGTGCTCTGTTTTGAAGATGAAAGGTGGATTTCGGCGTCCAGCAGATCCAATTCTCGAAGCGATCAGTTATAGGGTACGTAAAACATTCAACAAAGCGCGACAATCACCATAAAAACGCCACGAAACCGAGCAAAGCACCTGTTTTGACGACGGGGCAGCTCCTTTTGCACTCTTGGCGGCATTTCTTGGGCTTACAGCGGTCGGAGCTGACGATGGCAATACGGGTGAGGCGATCGGCCATGATGAAGAGGAGCAGGAGGAAATTTGGAGCAAGAATGTGAGCAAGGATAAGGGAATGGAAGGGTGAAAGATTTACCCTAAGAGAGGGAGGAGCGTGTTGCTGTGAGAGAGGAGAGAATAAAGCACCGCCCCTAACGGAGCCGTCAAGGGCTCCGTCACCCTGCCACGTGGCCCCCTCTCTCTCTCTCTCTCTCAAACTTGCAAGTCAAGCCTTTTGCTCCAAGAGAGTTCACGCAAGAGGGCTCTCACTATGTAGAACAAGGTGAATTACATTCATTAGGCCTGCCTTCAATTCTAGGATTGAGATTGGTTGAGTAATAAATCATGTATTTTAATAGTTCCAAATGATTGATTGGAATATGATGTAAATTTTAAATTTATTCGCAAGGTAGATCAATGTTTGTCTAAAGGAGTGAGTGGTCGGACCAATGCATATAATTTGAACCGTTAAAATGTGCTTATTTGGTGCGTTTGTCCAAATGTGGTCTATAGTTGAACCATGAACTGTAGTTGGTTGATGAATTAATTATGTGAATTGTTTGATGTTCATGAAATCAGTTAGTTTGGTGTTATTGTTGTTTGGTTGGTTGAAGTTAATGTCGAAGTCTCCTATGATTGTTGGTGGTGTATCATTTCTTATGTTTTGGAGAAGTTTTTCAAGCGATGCAAGTAGTGTGGTAATTGTTGACAATGGAGAGTTGTATACGTTTATGATGGCAATAGTTGCGTTTTGTTTTGTTTTGAAGATAGTGAGTAAATATTATGATGCTTTGTCTTCAATGTAATGTTGTTTTTGAAACATGTTGCTATACCTACACCATTTGGTTTTTGCAAGCATGTGAATCTTGGCAACGTTAATTGTGTTGCTGTATTGAGATGTATCTCTTGAAGGCATAAAATTGTGGCTACTTGGAGGCTCTTGTCATTAAGTATGTCTAATGAATGAGAGAAGTGTGGAATGTTTTGTTTCAATAAAGGTTGTCTAAAATAGTTGGTGTTAATGTAGAAGATGTCTTGTAGTGTATGCTTTCCTCTTTGTATTCTATTTAAAATATCTATGAATTGCATGTTGGTTTGATGCATTGATGTTGTAAGCTCATATTGTAAGACAGTATCTTTCCAAAATGATGTTTGCATAGATGTTTGTGTTGATTGGTCATTGAAGATCCATGCATCTTTAGTGGGGCTAACTAGGCATAAGTCTCCACATCATAAAACATCAAGTCCTCTGAATAATTGATCGTGGTTGTGTTTGATTTCTTTTAAATGAAGGTCTACTGCAACCAATGTACCATGACCAATCAATGACACCTCATCAAAGACAAGAAACTAAAGATCTTGATAGAATTGTGATAGTTCTTGCAATTTTTCTGCCAATAGGCTTGTGCAGTGAGATGCCATTAGTGGAAGATGTAGGGCTGCATGGATAATTATTCCACCAATGTTGAAGGCGGCTTTGCCTGTGTATGCTAAAAGGAGAATTTTTGGATGTTCTACATTATGTGTTTGCTTGTGCAAATAGTTGCGTAGCAATGCTTATACGATAGTTAGTAGCATAAATGTTTTTCCCATTCCCACATTTCCTGTTAAGAACAAATGGAATGCTTTCTACGGGGAATGTCTCTTCTTTAGCATTATGTCCTCAACAATAAGCCATTGTTCATTGTTGAGCTTTCTAAAGTTTAAGTAATAGTCATCATTGGATTGGATTTTGTATGTTAAGAAATTGTTTTTCAAAAATTGATTTGACCTTGGTGGGTTTGCCATGTCCATCGCAATATCGTAAGTTTCAATATATCTACTTGCTGGAAGATTTGTTAATGATGTTGTAGTTATAGTTGTTGAATTTGATGGATTTCTTGGAATGAGTTTGTTGAATTGTGCTTTGTTAGGGTCTATGATATCTTTGTTGTCGTGGTATGTATCATGCCATGTGGAAGTTATGTTGTCAAGAGTTGGCTCTATGCGATGGTATGGTAGGTATAGAAGACATAACTCTATAGTAATCTTTAGGGTTTTATATTTGGTTTTAGTTGTTAAATCTAATAATTTTCCCCTTTTTTCTATTTTTGGTTTTGTTTGTAGAAATATTGTAATTGCTAACGAAAGAGGCCAAGAAAATGTCTTACAGATCTCTCGATCGTTTCAAATATTTTGCAATAACGTCTTCAAAAAAAGTGTTTGTACTTTCAGGGTGAAGATTTTGTAGTTGTTCTCTACTTTTGAGCAGTAATGTTCTTCTTTCTAATGTGTTTGTGTTAATGTATTGAAATTGTCTTGTTGATGTTGAAAGTGGCAATGATAGTGCTAGGTATACTACTTGTTGTGAGCTTATGTGTTGAGTATTTAAGATTGTGTTACCTACTCTTCTAATGCATTCATTAGGTGGGGCGTTAGAGTCTATGCATTGTGATAGAGCTTGCTTAACTGCAAGAGTAGTTTCTTTGTCCACTTTTGTCATGTAAGATGTACAATAAGTAGCAATGCCATGAGGATTAAGTATGAATTGGATGTCAGTATTTGCATCCCATAGTCAGATTACAATTAAAGTTGTTAGTGTAAATGTCTTTTGGTTGTCTTCTCAAAAATATAGTTGGTTGTGAAATAGATGATTGTAAAACAAAGATGTACTCTTATTCTATCATATTTGAAGAGGCCAAGAATGCATTATAGTCTAATGATTTTGTATCTTCATTTAGCAAAGTTGAATTAATCAGATTATATTTTGTTTTCAAGGTAGTTGATCTTAATGCATGTTGTAACTGAAGCAAGACTTTTGTAGAGGACATGGGTGGCCTAAGATAACCAAATCGACATTTATTCTTGTTCTTGAAGCATGTCTTACGATGTTTGTGTATTTGAATGTCTTTTTGATCACATGGGAAAAGAGATATGTCTATGGAAATGTATTTGTCAACAAAAATTTCAATGTCATGATTAGAAGATATTCCAAATGAAGGTGCATTCTCAATCTACAAAAGGCCATGGTCATGTTGACTTCCTCTATTTTGGAATTCTGTTACAAAGTAGAAGTCATTTAACTTCCCTTAAATGTTTTCATCTTTCGTCATTAGATTTTTGAGTGCTTGGAATTTGTGAACATAGTATTGAGTTGTGCTGATGGGATCTGATCAAAGCAAATGCCGTATTTTTGCTTGTGTGTTTGGATATTCCATTGTTGTATTTTGGCTTAGCTTTTGGATGGCCTCAATTAATACTTTCCATTGTTTTTGGGCTATAGATAGCGTTACAAAGAAGGTTGGGGGGGGTAGTTGCCTTAGCATAGCAAAAAGGTTTTTTTAAAGATAATGTTTGTAGTCTATAGATGTCCTCAGGTGTGAGAAGTCACAATATCCTTATGTTTGAATGAAGTATTTTCTTAATGTTAGTATCTAAGAGGGCATCCTTTGCTTGTAGAGCAAATCCCCTTGTTTGTGCTTTTCGCATTCAAACCCAAGATGATGACAAAACTTGCTTCATTAAAATTTTAATTGTTTTGAAGAAGAGATTTTCTACACACAAAGCAAACTGGCAATCTGCATTCATTCATTCCCACCTTGCAATATCTTGGTACGAAATATGTTTTGGAATGTTATATTGTCATGAGTTTCCAAAGAAGAGCTTGGGAAATGATAGTTCTTCATAAAATTTTTCTTTAAAAATGCTCAATGGTGAGAATCCTTCTGAAGGTGCAATTTGAATAGTTTGTCCTTCAAAATTGACAACTCGTTGACTTGTATAGGTGCTATGAGCTAAAGTATCTGCCGTGAGGAGAGTCTCTTTAATTGTTTCGTCAAGGTGTTCTTCTATTTTCTCATTTGTTTGTTCTGTAGCTTGAATGATTTGCACATGCTTTTCCCATAAGTCATTTCTAAGAACATTGTTTTGGAGGTACAAAGGAGTTGAAAGGAGTTCCTTCAATGCAAGCATGGTATATGTTGGACGTAATTAAGTTTGAAGGAAATTTTTCGCTTTAGTGCAACAGCAATTGTATTGGAACTACTCAAGAATCTTGGTAATACATTTTGTGCTCTATCAACGTCGGCAAAGACATTGACAACACTACCATGCAATCCATATTGGCCTTCATATGATAGTTCTCGAATTTGTGCAAATGGTATTCTAATTGATACCAAACATGCCTCAATATCATTTAGATTGTTTGTGAATTTTGTTTTTTTAGCCAATATCATGTTTTTCAAAGAAAGTGAAGGCATTTTTTCATTCTTAAGGTCTTTGTAGCATAGTTTACATGTCCACTTCATTGTCGATTATGTGGCAGACAAATCTATTTCATTGGCTTGAAGGAATATTAAAATGTTTGGCTTAACTTTAATCAATTTGCTGCAAAATTTCAAGGACCCACAACAAATACATGGGAAACTTGGAGTGTCCAAATGTTTTTTGAGATATTGTTCTACATATGAGACATGTTTTCTTCTTATTTTTTCGCAACCAACTTGTACTTTAGTTGTTTTTGCTTTTATTATGGTAGATGGTTGCTGCTCTAAAACAATTGCATGAAATTTGTAGATTTTGTTTATTATTGCTTGATTTCTATGAGTGGATGAACATGAATTTTCAATGAATAAATAAATATCTTGAATTAATTATGTGAATTGTTTGATTTTCATGAAATCAGTTAGTTTGATGTCATTGTTGTTTGGTTGCCACCCTCTAAATTTGTCAGCAGTTTTTTGTCTTTGTTTTAAACGCCTCTTCCACTCTTGAAACGTCATTTATTAATGTGTTTTCTTCGATTTCCTTTCATTTAAATGTTTGCAGTATTATTTTTCTTTATTTGTACATATTTTTTACAGTAGAAGTTCGTTGTAGGGGCGCCTACACTTTTAGCATGTTCATTTATGGGAAAAAGCGCATCCCCCCCAACCCCCAAGTCGACTCCATCTATATATGCATCTTAAAGCAAGCCCCTAAGGAGAATTTGTTGAAAAATTCTCCTATCAAAAAGAGTCCACAACGATCCTTGAAGACTTCCTTTCAAGAGGTTACACAAGATGCATATGCACAAGGTTTGTTTCGAAATCATGTTTTTTGTTTTTCTTTATTAATAATTTGAAATTACCTTAATTGTGAGCTTCTTTTTTATTTTCTCAGTGAAAAGCCTTGTACAACAGAACCCAGAGTATGTTAGGTCTAAGTCGATAATCACATCGTACATGCAACGCGAAAAAGTAAAACATGCAAGGCAATTGGGAAAGACGACACATTCTCCTAAACAAGATGTTAATGATGTTATAAACATTGACTCAGATTGAGTGAAAACTATGTTTTGTTATTTATTTTGACTTGTATGCTTTGTCATAGCATGATTGTAATATTTTTCATTGGATTTCCACTTGCATGAAGAATTTTTGGATATATTTTACTTGCACTTTATATTTGTTTGTCATATGTTATAATAGAATTGCCTATGTTAATTCTCTGTTAATTGTACTATTTATTAATAAATATGATGTTATTGCAAAGACAAATAATTTAATGCTATTTAGGATTTGATGAAACATTAACGTTTGATCAAAGTTTGGACTTCCAATTTGAACTATTTTATGTGTAAGACCTTGTTGTATGTCTACATTTCTTTTGAAATGAATGAATTCTTATACTTTTCAATATGTGTACTTGGAGCAGCAAGCAAACAACTAATTTGCAAAGAGGAAAATGATGAGATCAATTCATACAATTTATCTAAAGGTCCTTCAAATTTTGTGCCATCACCACATAATGTAGCAATTATAAAAGTTATCATTCCTTCAAAAAAAAATTTCATAGGAGGGGGAAATTCATTGATCTCATTAATTATCACTCATTAAGTATTAGAGTTTTATAGAATTGAGGGAGAAAGTGTTGTACCGAGAGGTGTAACAAAGGGTGGTACATCTAAGTTCTCCTTGCTTCTTGATGCCACTACTTGCATTAATAGAGGAGATCCCTTTGAAGGTAACCTCCGTTTATTACCTGACCACCCATTGTCAATCTCAACAAGTACAAAGTTGCAAATGTTATGGGCACAATTGCTATTGTGATAATTAAAGTTGCAAGTGAGCATGGAATGGGGGACCAAATCATTGTTGCAATGGACCTGGATGGAACAAAACTAGTGGGTCGCTATAAATTGAGAGAGACAGTAGAAGAGAGGAGAAGAGGCTTCGACGAAGCATAGGACAGAAAGTAGGTCGTTACAAATCCATAGAGAACGTAGTACGAAAGAGGAGAGGAGCAATCTACGAAGAGGATGAGTATAACTATTGCTAACGAAAGAGGACGTTGGAGGAGGCAGAGGGTCGTTGGAAGTGGACAAAGAAGAGGACAGCAGGGGAGGCAGATTGAGAGGAGGTTACGAAACAAGAGGTCTTTAGAAATGCACAGAGAAGGTAGTAGAGGAGAGGAGAGGAGTCGTCTATGAAACAGGAGGAAGGACGTTGGAGGAAGCTACAAAACAAGACGGTTGTTCGAAATGAACAGAAAAGCTAGCAGAGGAGAGGAGAGCAGAAGTCTACGAAGCAGGACAGCAGGAGTCTCAAAGCAGAACAGCAGGAGTCAACAAAGCAAGAGCTTCCACTTGCAGAACATAGAAGGCAGATTTTCAACAGACGTTTAATATACGTTCAGCACTTAATCAAAGAAAAAGAAGGTGCGTACAACAATCATGGTGGAAACAGTATGAGGACTTATCGGTAACTTCGTTGGGTTTCTTCACCACCTCGTTTCCACCTTCCAACACCACAGCTTTCTCTGACTTTGGAGTCATAGGAGACACTAAAAGGTCAGGGCAGGCTTTCGCTAATCCTGCAGAGAAGTTGTTAAGATATCATGTTCAGAAGTAAGGAAGGACGTTGGAAGTAGAAGAAAAACAAAAGATGAACGAATACCCATCCTTCTCGAAGGCACAACTGTCTGTCTCCATCATATCACTCGAGCCCTCCAGTGCTTGCGTTCGTATTATTCCCAGCGTATGAGAGAGAGTGCGATAGAACTGCATAATATTCTAGATTTATAGAGGAAGGAAGCACAGCTTCACGACGCAGACAAAGGATTTTCGAAATCTAATCAACAAAGGTCTTTACTAGAAGGTCCAAGAATCGTTGAAAATACTATCAGAAGGCTTAATCACCACTAAATTCGAACGGCGCATGGTGGGAATTTGTATCCGTGTTGATGGAGGTATTGGGTCGTGATTTTGTGGACTGTGATTCAACATAGTGAAATTTTGGTATCCAGTGTTGAGCAAGGCAAGAGAAATATGGCGAGTGAGATGCATGGGAGCTCAGGTAACAATATGGTGGTGACAGCATCGTTAAGCCAGTCGGGGGCCCTACAACATTGCAATAGTGTGTTCTCTGCCTGCATGAAGAATTGCGCATAGACCCGGTGGCCTCACGCAGCTAATATGCAGTAGTTAAATTCGAACAGCGCACTACGACACAGCATCGCTAAGCCAGTCATAAATACGTGATTCTGCAGAAATCAGTGCAGCCATCGAAAATCAAATGGAGAGGTCAAGAGAATCACCATCCACTTGCGCGTACGTATCCCAAATGCTGTCGACTTTTTCGATCACGGCACCCGCTCCTTCATGCTGCATCGATGATCAAAATATCAACAATGTCAATGGGAATGCAGTGATACACAGCATAGAGCTGGGAATGAGCAATGCAAAACCGCCGAGGAGAATTCTGCCGCACAGCGTCTGGAGGGGTCTCTGCATGAAGAATTGCACAATGCAAATCCAAGAAATCAACGAACGACTGAGGAGAATTCTGCCGCACAGCGTCTAGAGGGGTCTCCGCTAGAAAATCCACCATCGCAATTCATGGCACTAACGAACAGAGGAAGCGCGCTCGTAGAATGATGCAGAGGAAGGAGGTTCACGAATTACCCTGGCAAGAAGACACGCTTAATATAGATTATCGCCACGTGGAGCGTTGCACTCCAACTGGAATGCAACACCTGTCAACAACCTGCAAGCCAATCATAAAATACAACATTAAAAATTTCTTAAAAATCACGAATTTCTGCTTTCCAAAACGAACCTTGTTGCTATAGCTTACCCCTCAGGGCGGCAGGCCAAAAAAGCAAACAAAAAGGATGGTGTGGAGGAAAACTACACGAGATACAGGGGAGAGAGAGACAGAGAGAGGGGGGGGGGAGGAGGGAGAAAAGGTGGAGATGTTGTGTAAGAAGAAGAGTTGAGTAGATAAAGAAGGAAAGAGAGAGAGAGAGAGAGAGAGTCAACCACTTTAAAGCATGCATTCAAGTCCAATGAAGAAGAGTCAACATATTGTCCAATAGCAAAAATGTACTTCCAAAAATTCTAAAAATGCCTAATTTTGGCTTTGCCAAATTTGAAGCATATCTAAGGCTACCCTAAGGGCAAACCAAAAAGAATGCCAAAGCACGGAGTTGGAGCACAATGATTGAATGGGGGAAGTTGAGCATCCAAATGGACGGGCCACCAACACAATGGATTTAGAATAGCCATTCGAGTGCCACATACGAAAACTTGCACCCGCCATGAGGAACGGCACGTGAACCAATGAGGTGTTTGGATGACCACCTAGGCTCCGTGCAAACAATCCCTAAGGCTAGCCATCTTCATAAAAGTCGCTTGGCTACCGCCTCGCCTGTTCACACCACCAGGTCGACAACTAGGGATTGTTGTTGGAGGACAAGGGATTCTGATTCGTGGATGGCGTGGAAGTTCTTGCTTGGCAGGCTAGTTGATCCTTGAGTTAAGGGAGGTGCCAAATGATCC